>NC_054565.1:5465880-5530508 GCF_017654505.1 Polyodon spathula | reverse complement strand
ATGAGGTAGGGGAGGGGGTTGTGATAAGACCTCCACGACCAATCAACAGCACCTGCGCCTCTCTTTCTTTGGCAGGTTCTCCCCATCCTGTTTGGACTTCCCCTGGAGAAGTACTTCTTTGCCACGCTGGCAGGTCTGACTGCAGTAATGCTAGGAGGGGGCGCTATGAGGCTGCAGTGCTGTCTGGAGGGGAATGGGCAGTCAGCTGCTTTTCCTGAATTTCTTTACGTGCCAGACTGCAGTATTATTTAGTTGGCTTCTGAATAAAGTGTAGGCTTCTCTTCAACATTAAAAAGCTACAAAACCTTTCACTAGCAAGAAGCATTTGGCAAAATGTCTTCTTTCAAATGTAATTATTTTTGCATGTTGTTGTCTATTGCATCATCAAATATTCTGATAATACTTATCCACTATATTTTTTAAAAGCTTCTCGTTTACATTTTCTCACCTTTATACAATAAAACATTCAGTAGGGTTTGTATTTGATATATTTTTGTAACGTACCAGAAAGAGGGTCATTAAATTAAAACCAAATGTGTATTGCAAATGTGAACAAGACCACAGAGTGCACCTCAATTTAAACAGCAGAGGTGATTTGGGTCAGTGTCACAATGTGAGCAGAATAAACGATGTGTTTCTCTGCAATCTGGAGCTGTCAACCCCAGCTTGCATTTTGTACACAAATGAGCGCTACCACTATAATACACTGTTTAAATTATGGATGCAAATAATATGCAAGGGGTTGAAAGGCTTGCTTTTTTCTTTCTTTTTCAAATCCTGTTTTAATTTAAATAAAAATGAAAGTGGTCTTGCAATGCTAAAAGCAGGTCAGTGTATTTATAAAATATATAGAGAGAGTTTAATGAAGTGAAAGGATCTGTTAACAGCCTGTTATGTAACCTGCAGAATCCCCATATACTGACAGGGCACTGGAATTCGATTGGCTCATGGTCTGCTTTCAAGCATGGTAACAAAGGTTTGTTTGATAACACTTTTAATTGAAGATATTTTTTTACACAGTAAAAACACAGGATCTTTTTCATTCTTCACAGTTTGTTTATTTCAATTTGACAGTAAATAACTTCATGGTGGATCTTTCCTCTCCTCTTGGTGCTGGCTGGCTCTCTAATTTCTAGTGCAGCGTAAGTAATTTCACATTCCTCCTGAGAAACAAATAAAAATAAAAAGGCACGGCTGTCTTAGATTCAGTCTGTATCATTTTCTGTTTCAGTCGTCACATCCTGGGGACTTCTTAGAAGTTTAAAGAGCTTGTGGCCTCTACTCCACTCTCAAATATATCTCTGATCTCCAAGACCAGCAGGTGCACCAGAGTGTAACGAGAACCTGCTCCCCACACCACATTAAAAAATAATGCATGAAGCGATTCGAAACAAGAGGAATAGGTTAGTTAAGATAACGAAAGTAAATAATCACTCTAATATTCAGTATCAGCGCCTCGAATCAATTAAGATAACCGAGATATTTCAAACACATACCAAGGTATAATTATTTATAAAAACACAAAGAAGCCAGTTTCTTCATTCATTGGTCTGATCAGCTGATACATGAAGTGATATTTGTTGACCATTTATCCAAATAGGAACATACATTTAATTGAATATGATTGGATTTTTGTATTTAAAAGAAATCTTTAACCAGGATAGGCAACAGCTTCCAAGAGTATTCCGGATACATGAAGCAAGCCTGGGTTTCAACAGTCATCCTGCCGTACACAGCACTCATACCAAACACAATAAACACAGAGGAAACACAGCGCCCATACCAAACACAATAAACACAGAGGAAACACAGCGCCCATACCAAACACAATAAACACAGAAGAAACACAGCGCCCATACCAAACACAATAAACACAGAGGAAACATAGCGCCCATACCAAACACAATAAACACAGAGGAAACACAGCGCCCATACCAAACACAATAAACACAGAGGAAACACAGCGCCCATACCAAACACAATAAACACAGAGGAAACACAGCGCCCATACCAAACACAATAAACACAGAGGAAACACAGCGCCCATACCAAACACAATAAACACAGAGGAAACACAGCGCCCATACCAAACACAATAAACACAGAGGAAAGAACACAGCACCCATACCAAACACAATAAACACAGAGGAAACACAGCGCCCATACCAAACACAATAAACACAGAGGAAAGAACACAGCACCCATACCAAACACAATAAACACAGAGGAAAGAACACAGCACCCATACCAAATACAATAAACACAGAGGAAACACAGCGCCCATACCAAACACAATAAACACAGAGGAAAGAACACAGCACCCATACCAAACACAATAAACACAGAGGAAACACAGCGCCCATACCAAACACAATAAACACAGAGGAAACACAGCACCCATACCAAACACAATAAACACAGAGGAAACACAGCGCCCATACCAAACACAATAAACACAGAGGAAAGAACACAGCACCCATACCAAACACAATAAACACAGAGGAAACACAGCGCCCATACCAAACACAATAAACACAGAGGAAACACAGCGCCCATACCAAACACAATAAACACAGAGGAAACACAGCGCCCATACCACAGACACAAGCGCCCATAAACACAGAGGAAAGGAAACACAGCGCCCATACCAAACACAATAAACACAGAGGAAAGAACACAGCACCCATACCAAACACAATAAACACAGAGGAAAGAACACAGCAGCCATACTCCGATCACACGTACCAAACACAATAAACACAGAGGAAAGAACACAGCACCCATACCAAACACAATAAACACAGAGGAAAGAACACTCCAGCTGTTCTCCGATCTTACGTAGCCTCACTGGTGATGTACACAACACATTACAGGTATTCGCACCGTGAGAAAGTGGATCACTGTGACCTAGATCAATGTGACTTTGGAGTAAGCAGCTTTGAGAATCAGGTTACTCGTACCTCGTGGACTTGGCTTGCAGAATTCAGCTCAACACCAACGACATCATTTTCTAAAAAAATAAAATAAATTCAAAACTGGGCAATAGTGCCTTATAAATAAGCAGCATATCACTGGACATTATACAACAAGTGGAAAATCTGTGCCATTCAAATCCCACTGCCCTGTGTTAACACAGCATGGTACAGTCTGGAACAACCACCGGCACAAAGAATCCCATTGACAGCACAGCAATGCAATGTTGTTTGAGATTTCATAATCTTGTGAACTCTAGGACTTCTTTGCATGTCTGTGAAGTTTTTGTTTTTGTATTATTCTTGAGCTTCGTCTCTTGGCCAGGTCACAACCTCAAAAGGTTTCTACAAGGTTAAATAAAGAATATATTATACATTAATAAGTTACCTTTGTCTCCTGTTTTTCTGCCTCTGAAAAGCAGGATTAAGACGGCAACGATCGCTACACAAACAGCAGCTATTCCCAGCAGCACAGGGAGGAGGACAGTCTGATTGCTCGCAATCCTGTTCTGCTCTTCTGTTACTGTAAAACATTGCAGCATGTCATTTAGCTTTTCTTTGATTATTGTTCATTTAGAGAGGTAAAGGACATTGGCTCTGTCTGCAGTCATGCACTCTTAGTCACTTGGTAGGACCATGCAGTTTGAATCTTCATTTTAAAAATTCTATGTGGTACCAGTCTACATGAAATAACTCTTAGTTAACATGGCTTCCTTTTAGGTAGCCTGGCGCAGGTCATTCCTCCTCAGCAGTGTCACTGGCTAGAAGGCATGTCAGTCAATGGGGGAAGCAGCTGGTTGGTTAATGACAGGAACAAAGGCTCTGAAGGGGTGGGGACAATTTCACAGGTGTATAAAAAAATCACGCTACCATGGATGGGTATGGTGTATTCCACGCTGGCTCTCTCTCGTTCTTTAACTTGTAATCGGCACCTCAGGGTTGTATTGTAGGCACTGGGAATCGCCAGCTCTGCACTGGGACCAGCAGAAAGAGTTGTGTGTGATTCCAGCAGGGTCCCATTACTGTCCATCCACTGAAGCACAGCGTCCTGGGGAGTGTGACCACAGAGCAGGGAGCAGCTCACACTGACCTCTGTGCCTTTAGAAACAGGGCTAGACGTGTTCGCTTTCACTGGAAACAAACAAGGACGCGAATACATTTTCACTCCACCCCTAATCGTTGTGTACTTACTGTTTCAACCACATAACGTTCAAGACACAGTAAACTGGGGTCTATATTCAACTGATCAGTGGCAGATCTAAAAACTGCTGCTGCTTAAAATCACTGAAGCAGAAACCTCCCTGAAGTTATAACCCTATATACAGTCAGACACAGAGGGATGTGGGATTCCACAACCTAGGCCTTATTTGACTAAGATAAACAGCGGCAGTATGTAATGAACCACTGTTAAAATCAATTCAGCTGAGCCCTCTATATTCTATGTAAATGTCTTTTCACAATCTGCAAGGTGTTGGAGAGAAGACATGACCGTGCCTCAGACAAAATCTAAACGTGCAAATGAGAGAAGGCCATCAGTGCTCGTACCTCTCCTAGTTTTGACTGCAGGTCTTTCTCGTAGAGGGCCTGTTCCAGTTCTGTATCACATCCTTGGTATTTGAATCCTTCCACGTGACCACCGTGTGACACTTTACATTAGACAGCTTTGCATTTCATTGTAAACACATGACTACCACCAAATGAACCTCTACACCAGCCCTCATTGACCATTGTGGCCAAACTGTCGTGATTTGGAAATGCAGCTGTTTTTTTAATTATTTTATTAAATATCAGGGTGGATCACTCGTTACCCACACTTCGAAGGGTTTTCTGTTATTGAGGTAGCTGTGAAAATTCAAAATGCACAATCAGGGTCAGTCGCGAGCTAGCCCTTACCTGTTAAAACACACACAGTAAGCATGTGGTATTTCTCTTGCTGGTCCCCCCTGCAGTGGTAAGTGCCTGTGTTGGGCCTCTGCACTCCCTGGATGAGAAGGGAAGCATTGGGCAGCAGACTCACTCTCTCTCTGGGGTTGGCTGTGGGGTGCGCTGGTGCAGACACATTGAGAAGGGTTTGGCTCTGATCCCAAATCGCTTGAAATGACCATTCCACATGCCTGCCTTCCGTTCGGTTTGATATCCCAACACAGGGAAGCTGAACGAATTCTCCCTCCGTGACATACACTGTCTCTGTGGTATTGGGATCCAATGCTGGAGCTGTTCATTAAAAATAATTATAGGCGCCATTGACAAAGTGATGAAGTGGTTCTGGAAAATAAAATTGTCTTAAATCGTACTGCTTTTGTTCTGCATTCACCAAGCACCTATTGATCAAATCATTTTTATATTGCACCTTTCATAACAAAGCCATCTCAAAGCAGCGCTTCCTAATAAAAAACTAAGAATACAAGTGAAATAAAACACAAAATACATTGACACTCCAAAGGCTTCAGAGAACAAATCAGCCTTCAGCCTAAATGAAAATCTAATAGTCAACTGTGCAATGTAAAAACAGTGAATACAAAGTAAGTAGGGCACTTCAGTATGTTTATTTGTATTTTGTGTTGTATTATTATGATTTAAAGGTATTGATTGTTATTATTGATTCACAGCATGGATGGGGTTTGAATTTCCCATCTAAATAATCGCGTGTATAATGTGCCCATCTCCAGATTAATGAAGCAATTACTAATGTGGAGATGGTCCTGTATATATAAAGAGTGGATCGGCCTCTCTTCAGGTTTGGTTGTTCAGAGAGGAGGAAAGTGAGAAGCAAGATATAAAAATAACGAGAACACTTTAAAATAACAGCTGCAAATTCCTAATGAATTAATCTATGAATACCACAGAAATTCCATCTGAATATCTCATGCACTTCCTCTGAGTTCTGATGTTATCACATGTATAAACCCTAACCCAACCGCTAACCCTAACCCTAACCCTAACCCTAACCCTAACCCAACCCCTATCCCTAACCTTAACCTAACACCTAACCATAACCCAAATCCAACCCGTTTTCTTATCCTAACCTTAACCGTAACCCTAACCCTAACCCAACCCCTATCCCTAACCCTAACCCAACCCCTATACCTAACCCTAACCCTAACCCTATCCCTAACCTTAACCCTAACCCAACCCCTATCCCTAACCCTAACCCAAGCCCTATCCCTAACCCTATCCCTAACCCTAACCCTAACCCTAACCCCCCCTGTCCCTAACGCTAACCCTAACCCAAACCTTATACCTAACGCTAAAACCCTAACCCAAACCCTATCCCTAACGTTAAACCTAACCCAACCCCTATCCCTAACCCTAACCCAACCCCTATACCTAACCCTAACCCTAACCCAAACCCTGTCTCTAACCTTAACTGTTATACATGTGATAATAATGTAGGAACTCAGAGGAAGTGCATGAGATACTCAGGTGAAATTCCTGTGGTATTTATACATTAATTCATTATAAATTTGCAGCCACTACTTTAAAGTGTGACCAAATAACAATTGCTATTCGTGCTGGCGTTACACCAGTAAGCTACTTGTTAGAAGATTGTGTGTTTATTTACTGTGCGCTTTTGTTTTGTTTTGTTTATAGTGTTTTGTGTTGTGCACAGTGTTTTGTGCGTTGTGTTTTCTGTGTAGTGTTTTGTTTTGTGTGTAGTGTTTTTTTATGTAGTGTTTTGTGCATAGCGTTTTGTTTTGTTTTGTGTGTAGTGTTGTGTGTAGAGTTTTGTTTGCTGTGTTTTGTGCGTTGTGTTTTCTGTGTAGTGTTTTGTTTTGTGCATAGTGTTTTGTTTTGTGTGTAGTGTTTTTTTTTGTAGTGTTTTGTGCATAGCGTTTTGTTTTGTGTGTAGTGTTTTGTTTGCTGTGTTTTGTGCGTTGTGTTTTCTGTGTAGTGTTTTGTTTTGTGCATAGTGTTTTGTTTTGTGTGTAGTGTTTTTTTATGTAGTGTTTTGTGCATAGAGTTTTGTTTTGTGTGTAGTGTTGTGTGTAGTGTTTTGTTTGCTGTGTTTTGTGTGTTGTGTTTTCTGTGTAGTGTTTTGTTTTGTGTGTAGTTTTTTTTATGTAGTGTTTTGTGCATAGCGTTTTGTTTTGTGTGTAGTGTTGTGTGTAGTGTTTTGTTTGCTGTGTTTTGTGCGTTGTTTTCTGTGTAGTGTTTTGTTTTGTGCATAGTGTTTTGTTTTCTGTGTAGTGTTTTTTTTATGTAGTGTTTTGTGCATAGCGTTTTGTTTTGTGTGTAGTGTTGTGTGTAGTGTTTTGTTTGCTGTGTTTTGTGCGTTGTTTTCTGTGTAGTGTTTTGTTTTGTGCATAGTGTTTTGTTTTGTGTGTAGTGTTTTTTTATGTAGTGTTTTGTTTTCTGTGTAGTGTTTTGTTTTTTTGTGCATAGTGTTTTGTTTTGTGTGTAGTGTTTTTTTATGTAGTGTTTTGTTTTCTGTGTAGTGTTTTTTTTATGTAGTGTTTTGTGCATAGCGTTTTGTTTTGTGTGTAGTGTTGTGTGTAGTGTTTTGTTTGCTGTGTTTTGTGCGTTGTGTTGTCTGTGTAGTGTTTTGTGCCTAGTGTTTTGTTTTGTGCGTTTTGTTTTGTTTATATTGTTTTGTTTTGTGCGTTGTGTTTTCTGTGTAGTGTTTTGTGTGCAGTGTTTTGTTTATAGTGTTTTGTTTTGTGCATTGTGTTTTGTGTGTAGTGTTTTGTTTTGTGTGTAGTGTTTATAGTGTTTTGTTTTGTGCGTTGTGTTTTCTGTGTAGTGTTTTATTTTGTTTTGTGAATAGTGTTTTGTTTTGTTCATAATTACCGCATTTGCGACTCACCTGCATTACCTTGTCTATGTGTGGTTACTTCCTGGTCTGTGACATCACCACTCGACCAACCTGTCACACGGTCTTCAAAAAATATTAGGCAGTGTTAGTGCATTAAGAGTACACAATTTACATAAATACAATAAACAAAATAAATACAACAAACAAAATAAATAAAATAAACAAAATAAATACATTTGCAGTACATTTCAACCTGTAACTTCCCTAAAGCAATTTGAGGAAGGAATCAATGAGAACAGTCACGTATCCCAGCAGGACAGTATAAACACGTTGCGACATGTTTTTTGACCCCCCACTCCACATAATCACATATACGATGGTCGAAGTTTTCTTCACAAACGAATAAAGTTGTCAACGGAATGAAGTTGTCAACTGTTGCGATTGATAGTTCATTGTTGTCCAGTGCTTATATTGACAACACAGAATTGCATTGCATTGTGCTGTTTCTATAATATAATATTATTGCTATCATGAAGAGTCAAAGGGAAATGTCGGATATGTTTGCCACAGCAGATGGAAAACAGAAGAAACGAAACACAGCGAGACGACAAGGAGGGATTCACTTGTGGAAGAAACTCAATATTGCTGATGCCCAGTTAGCAGCATGCTGGAATATCCACTAGATGTTGCCCTGGGGACAGTTTCTAGTGGATAATATTTCTGCTGCACCCATGTACAATTAAGTATACGTGTTGTAAAGAAAAAGTACCATAGATTATCAAATGAGATTTAGGCTCGTGTAGGGCTGTGCTGTGCGTTTTGGGGTTTGGTACCGGTGTAGTGTTTGAAAGTGGTACATCATCAGAATGTGGTACGCATACCAAAACTTGACCAGTGCAATGTCAGAAAGTGATACATTGTCACATTGAAAGTGGTACATTTACCATTAATTATATATATTTTTTTGCAAACTTACACTGGAAACAGACTATCAATTTCTCTAAAAAGAACAGCTACTGGGGATGAGAGATTGTGCGATCTTTTGGTTATTACGAGAAAACATTAGACTTACAGGCCGGTGTTGACAAATTTGCCAAGATGAAAACGAGACCCTACCCCTTTTGTAGTTTATTAGTGATTGTTGGAACAAATGTATTGTTGCGATCTCGGTTAACGCGCCTCATACAAAGAGAGGCAATCCACACACAGGCGGATGTCGGGCGCGAACCCAGGACTTCTCGGACAGGCGGCTCCTTTGCAAAGAGCGTATATCGAGCTAATGTCTTTCCCCGCGCTCGCTACAGTATTTAAAACGTTGCTACATATTTCTACTTTCGACATAAACAGTAATGTGGTGGTTATTTAGCAGTGTGTTCATTGGTGAAATGTATCAAACTTCACTCCAGGTTGTAAGCATGTGACCTGGTGAGATGTGTTCGGATGGACGCTCTATAATAAAGAGTTAAACTGCGTTCTTACCCCGGGCTCTTTTTGAACAACCCATGCAATACATGACTTTTTTTGTTCAATGATCAAAATCAGCATCATTAATAAATAAGCAGCTCTGACTGAATGAACAGCACCCATACATCTCAATTAAACATAACATCTAATACAATGCATTGAAGTGAACGCACTCACAACGTGGCTGAACATTTCCTGCCATCAGTATTAATTATTAATCTGACAAATCAACAGGTCGTGTAGACTGCGAATGCTGTTATGAAAATCACATGCCTTTGCTGCATTCTCCGTTACATTTCAACAGCAGCTAAAGGGTTGAACTGAGTCTTCATTCATGGTTATCAAAGCCGCGAACTCACCTTTTAAAAGCAAGGAAATCCGTGATTCTGTAATGCAGTGGCCTGTGTCAATGCAAACATCACACGTGTACGTTCCAAAGTCATCTTTTTTCAATTCATGTATCCTTAGAGATGAGTTGCTCACAATCTCTGTCCTGTCCTTAAGCTTTGTTTCTCCAGTTAGAATTATGCCAGAGCTTTGAAGAGTGAATAAAGTAGAGCGAGTCCCAGAGGCTGTGTTGTAATACCAATTTATCGATTTTCTGAACCTCGTAGAAGCATTTCTGCAAGGCAGGACAACGGTATCTCCCGTCTGAGCATAGCGCACTGTTCCTGTACAAACATAAATTAAACAAAATATTACCTAAAAAAAGAAATCATCAACCAGTGTACTTCAAGTCTTTGAAAAGTGAAACTTGTTTTGAGACAGAGAAACCCACGTGAAGTTTCTGGCAGGCTTTGATTATAATAAGAGCTAACCAGCTCTATAGTTTACAGTAAAAGCTGATTTAATGAAACTTCCACTGAATGTATCATATTAGTTTGCTAATGTATCTATGTGATGAAATGCTGTGAAGGGCGAAGATTTATTCAACACGGAATACTACTGGGTTCTTTTCCAAGCCTCTCGCTTGTGATGTGACCAATTGAAGTCTGTTCTTTGATAATAGTCAGAAAGTGAAAATATGCTTGATTTTAAATCCCCTTTATTTAGAAAATCTGCATGGGAATTTAAAACAAGAAATATTTCATTTTCAATTGTAAAAAAAAAAAAAATCGTGTTAAATGTCGGAAATTATGAAGAACTACAGGCACCGAATAGATATATTTGCTTACTTACTGCAGCAAAGTAGACTCTTGTATCACTAGGAGTTACACACGACTCCTGAAGCCTTATAGTGCGCGAAAGCGAAACATTCGGCCATGCGCCAACGGCACTTGGTTATTCTTGAGATTCACTGGTAAATTTCCAAAGTAAAGCCTTATCATGTTTACTTCGGACATTTACCAGAAAGTCTTCAAATGTGCCACTATTGAGACGTTTACAGTAACACATATACACTGTACGTATATAATTTCACTTTACTTTCTACACAGCTGAAGAAGGGCTTTTGTCCCTAACATCCTGAAATTTATTTTTTTAATAATTTAAACCGTTTTTATACATTACAAATGGTATATATATATATATATATATATATATATATATATATATATATATATATATATATATATATATATATATATATATATATATAATTATTAATCAGGAGTATATTACTCTTAACATATAATGATTATAGTATATCGAATTATTAATGATGGTCATACAGCTGAATTAATTTCGTAATGTTTTATAATGAAAACATATGAAGATGCAATAATAAAACTTACAGGACCAATATTTTTATTAACAAAGTTGATCTATAAAGATATTGGCCAAAAATGGACAGAAAGTATCATTAACAAAGCGTGACTACAAGATATTGGCCAAAAATGGACAGAAAGATTAACAAGAAGAAAAACAAAGAAACTCAAATAGCAGGTTGAATTATTTGTTGGCAACTATGAAAAACGATAAGGAGAAAAAAAGTTTTCTAATCAACAGAGAAGTTTTGAATGATTAACATGCAATATATTACCAGTAACAAGACATGATATACAATTACCTATTGTTAAATAATCACAAAATTTAGCTTCCCCTTGATTTATATATATAATAAATCGAATTGTTATTAATACATAAGCAATGTGTGATAATAAAAAATCAGAGAGGAATGCGATCATTTCATAATTATAAGGCGAGGATGACACTATCCTGAACCCCAATCATTCAGCGTGTGCGGTTCTAGTTTTATGCATTTAAAATGTTATACCCCCTCTGAAAATGGTATTATTAATACAATTACAAAACACACCGTTACATTTAAACAGTCCAATTCTTAATCAAACTCGTGTCTGTAGCGATATGAACACATTGATTTGCAACATATACCTTTCATCAGAAAATTATAATTTGGGAAAGAGAATTAAAATTAAATAATTGAAGAATACAGTGTCTGAGACTCATTGAGTATAAAGATATTCTAGATAATAGAAACCATTTCCACAACAAAGAAAGAAATACAAAAGAATCACTAAATAAAGCTAATATCCATACCCATAATCTGCAACATGTATTAGTCACATAACAACAGATTTAATATTTAATAGATAATATGTCCTAGGCTGCATCATAGTGGGCTGCACCACAGTGGCGCTTACCCGATGAAAAGTCTGATAGAATGCAATTAATTCCAGGTGAAGCCTTTTAATGTTGCCACAAGTTTCCATGGGTTTCGGAAACCCATTCAAAATAAACAGTCTAGCAGAGGTGGAGAACACCAGACTCATACAGAGCGCTAAACTCCCACAAATATAGAATCACTATTAATAGTGAGGATATTAACAGCCGGTAGCAATTTATTTCAAGTGCCACTGCTATCCATTTCATTCCAAAGCCCTCCTTATCTACTACTGCTTATATAGCAATGGGCTCCCTGCAAAGTAACCATTAATGACGATTTTATCAACCTCTCCGAGCTGGGATGAGCACAGCTGGGCCTTATTGGAGCATTTTAAAGCACCAGAGAACCCGCTGGATTGCACGCAGCACTTTGGTCTGTGGTCACGCCGAGATTCCCACTAAAAATAAAAGAGGGGGATCAACATCCAGCCGGATTCCCTGAGCTCTGACAATCGTTCATGAAACTCAGCTGTGGTTTATCGCTGCACAGTAGAGGGTTATCAAACAGACAGTGTGGCTCTGTTCGGGACGCCGTGTCTTTTCATTATAACACTGTCCTTGATGAACTGTTGTTTGATGTGGGGTTCCTTCAATAAATAATACATTAGTGTCGTCTACATAGCATCACCCGATAAATACTAGTACTGCAAATAAGTGGTCTACTCACTATAAAAAAAGAAACGCGTAATGTATCTGTTTTTAAAAGCGTGTTTTTAACAGCAGATGTGTATATGCTAATAGCGTCCTGCTGTAGTATACTGTACACCGTCTTCTTAAACAGATTGGTGTATATAGTTAGATTATAATATTAACACTACTGTAGTTTCATTGAAGTGTCTGTTAAGACCAGATGTCACGGTGTTTAAATGCACGACGGAGGAAATACACAAAACGTCCCGTGTAAAATCACATTACAATGAAAAAAGCCTTTTAAAGATACAAACATTCAAAACTAACAATTATTCTCATATTGTTCGCTTCCAGGTACACCTGGTGTTCTTCTATGACAATGCAGAGCAACGGCATTTGTGACCGAATACGAAATCTTAATTCAAATAATCTTCAGTGTTTTCAGGTCTGGTATAAATGTCTATGTTAATAGCGTTTAAAACGGAGTATTTGTTCTCAGTATCTGTAAGAGAAGATTGGCTACCTGCTAGAGGGTGGGTCCCCGCTGAACACAGACACAGTACTATGGCGAGAACAACAGCGGCAGGGCTCTGATCCATTTAGTCACACGTGTGCTGGAAGAGAAAACAGAACCGGCAGTTTTGGGGTAGTTACTGATAAAATGTAATGTATTAGTCGTTATTCGTTTATATGTTCTAAACTGTGTTACAATTAAAACAGTAAATAACAATAAGACGGTAGCACAGTAGGGCTCGTTGCGCACTCCAGAACATCTCCAGCACGCATTCGCACTCCTCACAGCATTCTCATTAGCTACGGAGGATATTAATGTACAAAACAAATTAACACGGTAAAATCAAACTAAATATTGCAATTTGCTAGCTTCATTATAACAGTTCACAAAACCAACAGCACTTAATCATTTACTTTAATTGAGATAGTCTTTCAATATAAAGCAGACATGAAAATAGTGACACTTATCTCTAACTCGCCCGTATCAGGAAACAAAAAATAAAAAAAGCAGATATCTTGGCAAAGGCTTATGGTCATTGTTGTCTGTATTAAACTACATGAACTTTGAAAAAAAAAGGTTTTGGATCTGTCCTCATTTTTACTGCGTGTGCAATCTGAGTTCTTCAAATCGTAGGTTCAACGTTTCGTTTAAACACATCATTTAGATGTAGAACATATAATGTAGCGAGAACACTCGTATAATGTTTACGGAAAGTAACTGTGATATTATTACTCAAATTAAAACTCTAACGCGTTATATTAACTCGCTATTAAGAAATGTAATGTTATTACAGTAGCTTATTCTGTTATTGCAAAAACGCTGTTGTGTTTATTGTTATTTGAAATGCATGTGAATGAATGATATGTATTCCAATGAAAAAGGTTTTTGTTGTTTAAATAAATAAATAAAGCATTCGGCTATGTGTGTTAAATGATATTTATAAAGAAACTGTACTCGTGTTTTTTTTTGGAGGGGGGTATATAGAAAAGGTTTAAATGATTATATATATATATATATATATATATATATATATATATATATATATATATATATATATATATATATAAAGACGTTTCAGACCAAAACACTGCACTGTGTTTACTTTTCTTTCCATACAACTGAAAAGGAGCTTTGTCTGAAATAAATTATTTTGTAATCATTTAAACCTTTTGTTACATCCCAAAAAAACCCAACTTTTCATTGCTTTTATTTCTGTGCACTGCAGTTATACCTCTATACTGTATGTAAACACACACACACGTATGTATGTGTGTGTTCAGTATTATATAGGAGTGTGTGAATGTATAGACTCTAAAATAGGAAAGCATCCAAAAAATGTAAATGGTAAAATTTGTAAAGTTGAATTCTGAGATTGTCATTTCTAAGCCTTATTAATTGTGTGTTTGTGTGTAGAGAGAGAGAGAGAGAGAGAGAGAGAGAGAGAGAGAGAGAGAGAGAGAGAGAGAGAGAGAGAGAGAGAGAGAGAGAGAGAGAGAGAGAGAGAGAGAGATTTAATTACATTTTTTTCCAAATAAGAAAAGGTGACATTTTGGGAGAAAAAAGTTTTAAAAAGTGTTTAGCACCTGTTGTAAACGAGCAGCGTACTATGTTGTATACAGTACTTACCCGAGTCAAAGCTTCACCCAGTGCTGGTTTAAAGTGTGTGGAACTGCAGTATAAAGACAGCTTCCCCTCGCATACAGTTCAGTGGTACCTGGTATTGATGCTTCTAACCTCAGTCCAAGTCTAACACTTTATTGTTACTACCTCCTCTCCCACCCAGAATACAGCAGCAGTTACCGCCTTCAAGCACTCACAGAACATATTTGTGGTTTATTAGCCCACAAACACCTACATATATTCTTGCAAGCGCGGAGCACTGTGACACAAACAATTAGGTGATGCTGTGTGGCTTATTATCTCAGCAGTGTGATACAGGGGCTGTTGCTTTCTCACTCACATTCCAGCTGAACATGGTTAACCAGTGGTACAGGGGGGCTTCCTGTATTCAATCTGAAAAACCCCCCAACATAATGTTTCAGCGAATCTTTGCAGAGAGTGTCAGTCTACATTTCAAACTGTAAAGGTCTTGTGTAAGTTTTTCAATTACAGCTTTGTTATTGATTTGGATCTTCTTGCGTGTAACATTCTGAAGCTTTTTAAAATTCTGCTGTACAGTAGATCCAGTTTCATTCTCTCTCAGGTGCTTATCTTTCCAGCACACTATGAATTAGGTTCCCACATATACTGTGAGCGTGAGGCAGGGCCCAAATACCTGCAGCGCAGGGAGTGACTTCAAAGCTGTCACCTGTGAGGTAGGGATAACACACAATAGAGACAGCCGACCTCTAATGCCTCGTCACATGACTCGAGACAGACGAAAGCCACCCCATTAACATGCAAATGACATTTTAGAACATTAATAGAACAGAAAAGTGTTATGAAACAGTAGACTCACAAACAGAGCACTATACAGTATCACATACTTGGCTTACATTAGAATTATTATTAGTTAAAAGTGGAGACTAGTCGACATATCCCATTCTTTTGAACCTCAACTATTCGACTCTGTCAAACGACTGCTCGTTCTGTGCTTTATTGAAACTGCACACAGTTTTCCCCTCTGTTACAATTCTGCTGGTATTAAGATGTACAAACGATTGTAGAAACATTGCATTACAAATCTAAACTATTTGTTACAGCATTCAAATGTAAATACACTCTGAATAGCATTTAGTGCACAGTGAAGTTTCAAAGCAGCATTGTTTTGAGCCCCCTCAGTTTCACATCATTTTTTATTGATAATAAAATGACTGGAAATGTTTGGGGTGAACAGTGTATTACACAGTAATAAAGATGATAGTCTCCATTATTTCTGTTTAATTTGTGTAAGATCAGTGCGAGTGTGTCTGCGGTCCCCTCTGTTACTAGCAGACTTTATACTAAAGGAAAAAAACTAAAATACTGACACATACACACACACAGTCACAAACACAAGCAGATACAGACAGCCACACACACAGACAGCAACACAGAGAGACACAGACAGTCTCACACACAGACACAGAGACACGGTCACAAACACAAGCAGAGAGACAGCCACACACACAGACACATGCACACAAAGGGGGATAGTCCTATTCAACTGGTTTTCAGCTCCAGACTGTACTGCCTTACCTGAGGTAACATTGAGTGGTTCATAATCAGTGATAAATGTGGCGTGTTTGTGGAGTACAATCCAGCGGAGTATCGTCTCAAAGGGTGAACTCCTGGCTTAACTCCTACTTTTTGAAAGGAGAAAAACACTTTGTAAATTTACAAAACTACAACTAAACTGCTAAGTTCTATAATTACATTGTAATTATGCAAATGATGCTTCTCGTTTTTATTCTGTAACATGAACATTAACAGATTGTAAAAGACAACAGTGATGACATAATATAAAATGCATAGTTTTTTATAGTTTACTGTAATTCACATCATCTGTAACTATAACATACCCAATGGTATATAAACTAAACTCTATATGTAATTTAATTTAGAACCACAAAACAACTTTGACATTGATTTGCATTCCTATAATTGCAATATTTTATACATTTGTATATGCATATGTATATATCAGGGTTGAGACACATTTTATTAACATCTCTATAAACTTAAAGTAATCTATTCTACATGTATATTGTTACTGTTTATGACACAGGCATTCATGTGCTGCAGAAGTATTAAACTACAGCAAACCATGCTCACTATGTAAATGAATACTGTGGTAAAAGAATACCAGTGCTCCTGCATTGGACGCTCACAGTTTAAAGGTTATTTCCTTTGTGATCTTGCACTGTGCAATCTGTAACTGTCACACATTTAGCATCGTGACACACAAGCACCTGGTGTGAGAATTAGTTTTGCATTTCTTTTTTCTTTACTGGCTTTTAAAGAGTGATTATAAAAGGCAGGTTTCACGACCTCAGTTAGCACTAATCTTGGACCCCCAGTTGCTATTTTAGGTAAGGTCACCCAAGAGTAGTGCTAATCAGCATCTGTGAAACCAGCCCTTAGTGTTTTGAAATCAATTTATTAGCATGACAACCTTTTAACAGCTCCCCTCTGATGGTACAATTTTCAGTTGTATTATTTTTTCCTCCCAAATAAAACCAGATTGACATCAATATGGTTTTATAGAGAAGTAACTACATAGGTGTCAAGAGGAGAAAATCAGGACTGTTAAAAAAAAGTTGTCTTAATTGTGGTGTTTTTTTTAACCAAGGTGACCCTAACCAAGGTTGTACAGTACAGTTGATGCTACCAATAGGAAGCACATGTATTTTAAAGCCTTAGTTCTTTGGCTAGGTTCTTCGTGTTGTTTTATAGTGAGGGGTGGGTAGGCCCATCATGGTCCAGCTCTTGCTGGATCACAGATAGCCTGCCAAGGGGACTGGTGAATAACTCAGCACACTTTCAATTGAGAACACGAATCACAAACACTTACTCACAAATCACAGGACCAAGAGTTTGTTTTTGTGACAAAATTCAGAGTTTGCTTTTAATTTACAATGAAGTACAGGTTACAGGTTAAAAGCGTGAATAGTATGTGTGAAAAAAGACCTGTTACACAACTGTACAAATACCTGTACAAAGCTTATATAAATCACCCTGCCTATTCACAGCAATAAAAAGTGATGTCCTCCCAAAAGCCCATCTCAGAATTTCACTGACCAAATACAGGAGCTACTGAGCTGACAAACCCCTCCGCCTCCCCCAGCAGCAGCCAGGTGTGTGTGTGTGTGTGGTATTTAAGGAAAGCAGTCAGTCTGCTGTGTGAAAAGTCCGCTTGATTGTGTGCTCAAGCATATCAAGAAAAGAAAAAAAAAAAGGTACTGTGTGTAGTTTTTGTTACTTGTTAAAAACTGTGTTTTTGTTGTGTGTTTGTTTTAATAGAAAAACAGCTCAGCTGTCCTGTTTTACATTAGGCTCCTGGTCTGTTCAGTTACTGCACGAGGACAGCTAGGTTTTGTTTCCGTTTATTTAAAATTAGCACGTAAGGTGAAAATTCAAGTCCTGTGTCTACTTTTAAAAGGGGCAACTGCAGAGAGCGACTCCTGGTTTACAATATATATAAAATGGCAGCTAACCATGAAAGCGCACACAGCTTCGTAACCAGAGATGCCATTCTACAGAGGGCAAACTTTGGGTTCAGGCTATAGCTGCAGTGTTAATGACTGCTTGGTATTTACTATTCAACCTGCAAATATGTGTTACACAGCAAACCAACAGAGAAAATTAAGGAGTCTTTTGTACTTTACCAGAATTTGTACATGAGCATCAGCACTGAACCCGAGGACACGACCTCTGTGTCCTCAAACATGCAGTGATCAACAGGGCTGGCTATAGACTGCGACCTTGTTAGCAATTCCATCTAGTGGCTGAGCCTGGAAGTGTACTGGTCACACCAACGCAGTCTCACCAAAGCTACTTCTCTACTGCAAAGTCTGCATAACTCAAAAGAAAAACGCTGTGGAAGCTAAAAAGCTACAGTGTGTTGCTCCTAACTAATTTTAACACTAACACCTTGGTGTCTTTTTCTTTTAATAAATATTGATAACTGCAAGAAGTGTTAAAGAAATGAAAGTATATTTATGGTTTGACCAATGAATTAGTGTTTCCAGGTTTTGAATACCTTATTTTCAGACTGTTCCTGCAGTTGTAATTTATTTTTTCCTATTTGACAAAAAACTTTTACAACCTTAACGATTAGCTTAAGTAGCAAGTGACCCCTTGGAATGCATGAAAAAGTGACTGAGAATCACAAGATGCAATGCTCCTTACAGATTAAAAAACAGTTCAGAAATTCAATATTCTTGAACTGAGGCTTTCACGGTGAAATCTGTAGGCATTTCTTTTAAAATACAAAAACAGACTGTACCCGTGGTCTCTCTCTCTATAGCAGATTCAGCAGTAACATGCCTGTTTAGTTTTTTTAAATTGGAAGCAGATTTGTCTGCAGATTACCAACCTCTAGGGAATGTAAACAAACTGTATGGTCAACAAGATCTCGTTTGTATGCTGAAAAACTGTAACCATCCCTGTCCGATCAGCAAGCCACACCACTGGACAGTCATGTGGGTCCATGTCTAACAAGACAAGGAGGGATTCTGTAAGGACAGAATTCAACACAAAATGGTCTCAAGAGGTTTGAAGGAAGAACAATTATGGAGTAGTGGAGAACTCAGAGACTTGCAGTAAACATATCGTTTGCCCGGTCATTTCATTGATTTCATTAACAATTCCTTCAAATACAAAATGAAAACATAAAAAAAATGTAAAGGCATCTGGCAGCATCTACCCTACTCGTGTGCACAAATATAAAATTAAAATAAATAAATAAGCCTAAAAGTGGATAAAACAATGTACCACTG
Source organism: Polyodon spathula (assembly GCF_017654505.1). NCBI lineage: Eukaryota > Metazoa > Chordata > Actinopteri > Acipenseriformes > Polyodontidae > Polyodon > Polyodon spathula. The sequence continues at coordinate 5,511,131 of NC_054565.1, read as the reverse complement.
CAGAGTTCAACCATTTTAAATTCTGCAGAACCTCAATAAACTGTTAATCATGATGATACTCTGGCAGAGCAAATCTGCAAATGCAAACAAATGTATTCTGCTGCCAGTCAGTGATTATACAAAGGCAGAGTCGATGTGATCAAACCAGAAATGCACAAAGCAATCATTCTGCTTCAGCTCTCCTCAGTGAGCACTAGCCAACACCCATGTGAGTCACGCTGTTCACCCAAGACATCAGCATGCCTGGAGAGGTGTGGGGGGGGGGATTCACCTGTGTTGTGTCTCCAACCCCTCTCAGCTGCAGCCCTGCACACCACGGAAAAAGGTGTGGATTTACAGGACGATGAAGACAGTGTGGGAGTGAGTATGTGGGTGTGTGTGGGCTTACTGTGACTGCACTATTGCAGGTTCGTTTCTGGACATTTTATTATTGCATTCATCTGGGGTCTACACGGCGTTTCTGGATTACAGAATAGGTCTCTTCATCAGGACAAATGTACTTTAAGAAGAAACAAAGACATTTTACGTGGACGATAGCAGAAAAACGTTCTGTTCCAATGGTAACAGTATACCACCAACTGATAGTTTGCATACATATTGCGTCTCCCTTTGGTCCAATAAAGACGCACTGTATTAAAAAAATATATATTATATTGTGTAGGGGTGTAGCAGACCCCCAATTATACATTGTATAAAATTGATCTGTCACAAATGGTTTGTATTTGCTTTGTATTTTCTGAATTAGCAGCTCAGACCATTTCAGGTTTTACTGTGGACCTGTGTTTGTGACTGCAAGCCTGTGGTAGAACCTGGATTGGCTTCACACTACTATGCAACGGGAGCTGTATTGTAATCACTGTGACAACACACTATGTTTTTGGTCAATGAAACTACTGCTATTCAAACTTTCAAGCTGCCATACCTCTTCATAACCCTGCTACCTCACCCACCCCTCCCAGATAAAAAAAAAACAAACAAACAAGCACAGAGCAAGGGCCCCCCTGACGGCATACAGTCCAGAGCCCCTGTCAGATGAGCAAGGAGGGGGTTGGCTTCTTGCCCGGCCAGGCTTCCTTGGCGTATTTCTTCTTCTTGGGCTCGTTGAGTGCCTCCGAGGGGAAGCCGGCCCCGGGGGTTGGGGTGGGGTTCAGGGTGACGGTGGGCGGGACGGAGGCCGGGGTCAGGTCCACGTCGGGGGCAAGGTTGGGGAATGGCAGGGGGAGCCCCCCCCCCAGGATGGTGGCCCCCCCGTGAGCCCCATGGGAGTGCCCCCCTGCCTCGTGGCTGGTGGGGGGCAGGTCTCCATACAGCCCCGCGCTGAAGGGGAAGTTCTGCACGCGCCGGGCCACCGACTCCTCCAGCCCCAGCGTGCCATGCCCTTCCAGCTTCTTCTTCTGCAGAGTGAAGAGAAAGCAGTCAGGCAGGTACTATACATCACTCACCAATTATACTGGTTAGTTAGGAAGTTACTTTAGGACTGAACAGCAAAGGATAAGTACAAAGTTAAAGATTATCTGCTTTTTAGATACTATTAATTGGCCTCCTTTATTAAGAGTGCCATTCATTAAAAGCTAATTCTCCGATGTCCATTTAAATCAAACTAATTGTGCGATTTACTGTATACAACGCAGTAACAGTTACACCACTTATCCTGAAATCACTCAAATAAAAGCATCTCATTATGAGTTTCATGAAGAAAAAAAATCTGCTGTTAAGGCAATTAAAATAGAAGCCCACACTAATAAATACAATAACTTAAATGCACTGTACTTTATCTATCTTTCCATTTGTAAAAGTGCAGTTATCTACTGCCTTGGATCATTGACAACATTGAAAGGTGTCACACACTCACCTTTATTGGAACAACAGCTGTTTGGATCATGTTTCTGAAACGACCAACTGAGGGATCCACATCCTCTGCAAGAACAGAAGGAAAATCAAACCAGAGGTTCAACATTACACACACTGCAGCGGTGGAGTGCTCTGCTTCGCCGACTTGGTAGAACTCTGCTAGCACTAGCAGAGCACTGACCACTGTATTCAATCCTTTGCAGCTCACACTACCTAAAAGTGATGCTGTCCTTATATCACAGCCCCAAAGCCACACACAGGGATTCGCTTAAACAAAACCTTTGGGGCACTACTGAATTTCAGCATGAAAAAGGTTATGTCTAAAGAACATGGTAAGGATGTGGAATATCTGTTATGTTAACTAATATAGTTGTTAAGCTCCATTTTGTATCACTGTTTGTTCAGTCGTCACGTCCTGGTGACAAGTTTAAAGCACCCTTGTAGCCTCAATAGAGCTCCCAGAATCACGTAACCTCCAAGTACCTTGTGCACTCCAGAGTGAAGCCTGTCTCCATGCCACACCCTGCTTTTAGCTGTGTGAGAAATACCACAGTCCTGAACAAATGTGCTCTGTTATATCCACTACAAGGGCAGTGCTGCAGGGGGAAGGCTCATGGTTCCACGGGTACCCCAGCTGCACTCGGAGGTTACACATGATTGTGCATGCTATACTGAAGTGACCAGGATGCTTAAAGTCCCCAGGGTACTATGACTGAAGCAGTACCCGGGTTGATGATCTCTTCCTCGTCGCTGAAGATCACTCTGGAGCTCCTCCGTTTGCGTTTCGGTCGCTGGATGTCCAGGTTGCCCTCCTCGATGGTCAGGGTGGAGATTCGCTTGTTGTGTGCCGTGTTGAACTCTGTCAGGTTCTGCAGTGAACATATACACAGAGGACATTCAAAATGGATTGCTCACCCAGGGTGTTCTGTCTCTGTAGCAAAATTACTTTGTAAAAAAAAAAAAAAAAAAAAAAAAAAAAAAAAACTTGTTAGTATGTTGGCATATACATGTTTAGTGTGACACGAGGACGGACACCTTTGCGAGTTTCAAATGATTGACGAGTACAGGAGCTGCCAACAACCCTTAGTGTCACCTTTGGAGTGAATAAATGCAGACCCTGTGATTCTTAAACAGTCTGGGTGTACTGAAATGGTGAAATCCAGGAGCCTAGTTTGGGGATTTTGGCCACCTGAGTTTCACTCGCCAGCAACAGACTGAAAAACCTCTAACAGACCCTGAGCCCTTCTAATATATCCTGCAAGCCGCATGCACCCCCATACTATCGCCAGGGAAAAAAAAACACGTACTGCATTTTAACACATGCTTCATTAGCCACAATGTATAATGTAACAAGGTCAGGTGTGTCTTATTAAACTCACAGTAAAAACATGAAGGAATGAAACTGCAATGGGAGTCTTATTTCCATCCCTAAGCAGACACCAGATAGGCTAGTGCTGTGAGGCAAAGTGCAGTTACTTCTCAAACAGCAATCACAGTCTGTGCCCACCACCACCATTGCTAACGTGGTTCTCCAAAGGGCTGGCATCTCTGCTGCACTGACCTCCAGTTCGGTCTCCTCCTCCGGCAGTCCTAGCAGCCCCTTCAGCTCCTCGTCCTCCCCTGTCTTGGCATCCCCAGTGGCCGTGCTCGGCTGCGTCTGTGGCTTCTCTCGCAGGGTGTACTGTCTCGTGGAGGCTCCGAACGACACTGTCGAGTCGATGGGTACCTGCTGTGGCTTGTGGGGCTCCAGACGGATGCGCCCCAGGTATGTGCCGTGCGCTGTGAGGGAGACAGGGCACAGCACAGACACATCACCCAAGAGCTCCCAGTAAAAACAGACAACTCAAGTGCTTATTATGCCAAGAGAACCCAGTTGAAACTCTGGGTGTTGCTGGTTTTTTAAACTTAGGGTGGCCAACATGGGACTTTCATCCCTGGTTGTTTTTTGTACATTAACACAGATTTTGTAAATTCAATACTTCAAAATTCAAATCACTTCCTGTGCTGTGGGTCACATGGACCGATTACATCTGGAACACTGGAGTAAAACTGACCTACACCACAGGGTGGCATCAACTCCTAATTCTATAGCATTGTCTTGGACTGCGTATTCTAAATCTATGTGTAAAATACAAGTAACAAACTTCAACAGAAGAAGAGATGAGAGAAGCTAAATGAAGCTGTGCGTGCAGAGCAGGGTAAAGGCTGCGGTGGATCTCGATCACTCACTGCTGTTGAGGTCAATGAGGAAGACCCTCTTCAAGTGTTTGTGGTAGACCAAGGCTGCATGCACTCTGGAGCAGGACTGGTGATCAATCGTGAAGTCACAGATATCAGGGTTCCTGCCGAACAGGTAGTACTTCTTCTCATCAATGATCAGTTTCTAAAGGACGAGAACGCATGCAGATACTTAGGCTTGTATTAAAGAAGTTTACCATGGTCTCTAGCATATCACACAGGGTCCATTCAGTAGTCTTTCACCTCTGGAGGCCTGGGTTTCATTGCAGGTCAGGTCACAATGAAATGAGTTTGGTGGTCTCAACCTAGCCCTCTAATGACACCACTGAAACCACACAGCTCAACACCACAGCCACTCACAGCTCAATAACTCGCAGTATGGGTTACAATTCTATATTGTGTAATTTGACAATCTCGTTAAGAAATATCAGCTACTGTTAACAAGGGTTAATACATCAAAAAGACAGTTAAAACATTTGTTTCATGAAATTTCTTATGTCTCTCAATGTAACACTGTTGAGTGTTCTAGCTATGGATGTTAATATATTACGATTCAAACAATGTTCTCTAGTAAACAAATCTGTGTTTCTTCATGCTTTAGCTGCTTGACTTTGTGATCTGTTACCCATCCATGACATACATGCTGAAAGCCATACCAGTACTGTGCAGCAATCTGCACTTGACCATAAAAAGACTAATGAAACAGACACAATGCTGTTTTAAATAAAATCTTTTCAGTTTGTTACTGGGTACTACTCAATATGTACTGAAATGACTGTCGGAGAGGAAATTCCTGACTGGCATTTTTTTTTAATTGGAAGTGCCTCTGGTTTGTGCCTCCGAGTTATAACGCAGGGTGTCTCTCTGCACTCTGAGCTTAAATCTCACGGCGAGGGTTGATCTTGCACCCGAGTGACCCAGCAATCACACAGCACTGGCCAGTTTAAAAGACTAACTGCAGCGCAGACAGACAGGTTAGTATCCGGTGCAGTTTAATAACCGCTTTTGAAAAAAAACAAAAAACAAGACTACTCACTCAGAACTCGTGTGAATATGTTGGGTAGAGAAATGCAGAGGACAGCAGGTGCTGCAGTCACCAAAGCTATTTTTAAAAAATACCTTTTGTGTAGCTCCTGGGCCCATGCACAGTATGTACGTTTAACCCCCCAAAAAAACTTAATTCACAGCATAGAATTTAAAGAAACACACTTGGATAAGAAGTGCTCAGGATCTATGTAGAACTCTTGCAATTTACCAGTGGTTTAGCCCACTTCAAACAAACTGAAAAAAATGTCCCAATTGCAGCGTAGCAATCAGTTAATCAGTTCAGCTGATCTGATCAGGTGGACCACGTTAGAGCAATAATGGGAAACAACCGATAGACTAGTATATAGAAAATATAATCCAGGCTCTTAAGCCAATTAAAAAAACTTTTCTGCATGCTCCAGTGCAAATATAATTATCCCACATTATCTCTTTTTTTTTTCTCTACTCATTTTAAAACAGACAGGACTTGTGTCATTTAAAATGTAAGTGGAATCCACTGTCATGAATTTGTTTGTTTGTTTGTTTGAAGCTTGGACCTATTATATCCCAGCAACTGCCGTGGTCTACAGTAACAACACTGCATGAAGCCTAGCAGTTGACAGACAGCTCTGTAAGTAAATGATATTTCATTTGTAAGTGAATGCTTGCCAGTCGAGGTTGTAACACTGTACATGCACTGTATTAGCATTGGGAAAGCAAGTGCAATATCATGTCAAATGAACATGGGATGGTGCTGCAATGTTGCATTAGAAGTCTTACACCCGCTGTGATGTAAGAATGTAAAGAACACGGCTGTGTTCAGCCTCTCCAAATCCCACCTCCTCTCCCTCCTGACATCTCCATCTTAGTATCCCTTGACTATCACACTCCCCATCTCTTCTGCTAAAAACCTGGGTGTTATCGTTAACCCCCCCCCCCCACAACTGCAACTCTCCTTGTTTGTCTCCCAGCTTCGGCTATCCGCCCCCTTGAGCTCATTTAGAATTCTGCTGCTCCTCTGCTTCGCACCCTTCACTGGGTACCTATCTCTGCTTGCATACAATTTGAGACCCTTGTTCTTGCCTCCCTCCTCTCTCTCTCATTCCCAAGCCCCCATGTAGTGAAACCAGCTACTGGAGAACTTCAGGACTGCACGGTCTCCCACTGCCTCCTCAAGACTCACCTGTTTATACTGCACTTGTAGATCTCTTGATCCTCCCCTCCCGCTATGCACTGGACTTGCCTGACCTCAGCATCACGTTACTAGAGCTCCAGCGAATGCACTATTGCACTACAATGTCTCTGTAGATATAACTTGTCGTAATCCTAACTTGTTGCATTCGACTGCATAGTGTATTCTAGCAGTATTACTGCACTTATTGTAATCCATACTGTATTTAAATATGAATCTTACACTGTAACCCTGCAACACCTGTAAGTCACCTTGGATAAAGGCGTCTGCCAAATAAATAAACAACATAGTAAGTGGACTAAATTCAGTACACTGCAACTGAGCAGTAGTGCTCTGACACACATACACACAGGCACTTCCACGATATCCTTATTGTGCAGTAACAACGGTGCGATACACATTCAGTTAGACACATGGAAGAAGATCTCAGATTTGCATTCTTAAACTTTGTTTTCATGTTGCTTTTTCATGCAGGGTAGTTAGTGGAGGGCTGTGGAATCAAAACTTCTTGGGAGAGACATACAAAGATTTCAAGGGAGAATCTGCACCTTTCACACGAGTTTAAAGACGTATAGAAAGGTTCTTCTATATAATCATGATTTTAATATTCCCAAGTGGCGGTAAAGAATGCTGAAATTAAGCTTTATTGAAATTGGTTAAGAAATTCTGAGCCGCGATATGTAGGTACTGTACACACACACAGCATGTGGCTCTGATACCTTCAATTACCTTCAATCATTTTTCACAATTGAATAACCAGATATGAAACCCTAAAGTACAACATACAGACATACGTATGCACAGTCACCGCCACTGGATCCAGCCTCTGGATACATACGTTTCTATTACAATATGCACTTTCCCACTCTCATTAGCAAAGAGGTGCAATGTTTACAATGAGGCAAGCGCTTCACATACATGTCCCCCTAACTCAGTCTGATTGAACCAGTGAACAAGTCAATGTTAGTAAAACAGAACAACTGAACAAGTAACCTGCACAGCTGGAGTGTCTTATAAAAAGGTTCTCTGTTTCATCATTCCAGACATTTTCTGATTCAATTTAAAAACGGAACGAGGCCATGCTGAACTGAATTACTCAGTTCAATTCAAACAGCTGCTGCTCCCAAGAGCATCTCCTACCCATATAAAACAGCTTTGGTTCCAGACCCCCCAGGTGAGTAATTGAAACTCGGTGTGGGTGACAAATTGCCCTTACCTTTTAAATGACAACCACCTCTTACCTCTACAAGCTTGTCTATCTTCACAACGTCCAAATGCAGCCCTGGGGGTGGTTTGCCTGCCCTGTAAATAAGAGCAGTGAATTCAGTACTTGTGTGGTGAGAGAATTACATTGCTCTTATTGATAACCTGATGAAAAATGTCACAATAAGTTATTTTCCACAAAAAATAAACTAATTGAATTTGATTCAAATTGAAATGCAGCAACATACAGAGTCTTGCAGAGTGCATCAAAGAGGCAAGAACCTGCAAAAAACAGCCTAATAATTGAGACCAATTTTCTTTGAAATACAATGTTAAAAAAAACAACCACCAATACATTTACTAATATAAACACGTTCAGAATTGTATTCCAACAGCATCATATGCAAGTAGAGGCTGCTTTGCATCTCACTCTCAATCAAAAACCATACAGAAGAATAGTCATCAGGGATGGCAATAAGTTGTTGCTAGCTGTTTGATCCATTCCTGGTTTTTCTATACAAGTCTTCCATCCCTGGTCATGTTCGTTTGTCTGTTGACGCAAAGATTGGGCAAGCTTTGTTGAAAAGGAGTCCACTGGTCCCCTAGACCAGCGTACTTCTGTGCGGCCACTGCCTCTCCTCTCAATCATCCTTTGCCTGAAATCGGTGCCGCTACCCGGCACAGTTCGTGCTGCTTCTGTTTCTGTTAGCTGCTATTGGCCAGCATTGACAACAGTATCACTGCATGTTGATTGGCTGAACTTTCATTCTGAACAGATTTCAGAGCCCATTTTGCTTTATGTCAGTGCTTACTGGCTGATCAACGAGAGAAAGCTTTAGTAGTGCGCTATGAAAACAGTGGTATGAAATAATATATTATCTTTAGTGCTCGGAAAATACCTGTATGCCTTGCACTAATGTACCACCTTGCCAGATTTAAAGGACAATTTAATGGCAAGTGAAAAAAAGCATTATCTAATGTGTGGGGCTAAAACAAAAAACAAGATCAACAAAGTGCTGCTTCAGACTTGGCATGCAAGTCGGAATGGGGCAATACAGATGCAGCTACGTCACTCGAAAACGCTTCACGCTTTCCAAACACTGACCCAAACTGCAAGGTAGCAGAAATGTTCCATATAAAAGTTTTGTTTCATGTTGTGATCCTATTTTCTGTTATGTTGAATTTATTCAAAGGCAAACCTAAACGGTGAGGTGTTTTTCTTTGTACAATGCCCCCTTCTCCACATTTATTTTATTTGAAGAGTTTAAGGACATAAGAAAACCTCTATTATTTGGGGAAAATGTGTCTTTTGCTGCTATTTTATTGAGAAGAAACAATGGCAGGGATAAATAAAAACTTGCATTCTACCTGTTGTGCTGTTTCAAAATGAAATACACACAAGTGTGACACTTTTCTTTAGTTAGTTCAGTGGGGTAATGCAAGGCATTGACAACATATTGCTCTGGGATCTTTTTTTAAACAGGTTTTTGATATAACAACAATGCAAATCGTTAGTTTTGCTAGATTTAGCTGGGACTGTGCAGCGTGTGATTAGAACAGGAAAGTCTTAACACATTTAAAAGTGCATCAAGGGCACTGGAACTAGGGGTGCTGGCTTTGCATGGCTTCCATCATATACAGGGGTTACAGTTTTGTTCAATGGCTTTCAGCACCCCCACTTTAAAAATGGTTCCAGTGCCACTGAAGTGCACATGTCTAGTCTGAATTTATTTTTCATCCGAAATACTTTTTAGGAAGCAGTGCGGCCGCCAGAAAGTGTTCAACTCCAACATCTGGAGATCAAATAATAACGGGGCCTCCATCTGAATAAAAAGTTTGCGATGAATACACCATTTTACAAAAGGACATGGAGAGATTTGTCTCAATTCGCCAACTGCTCTGTAATCCATGTGGACCTCTCTGGGTGTACATGGTTGTTACATGCATGTCTGGCCCACTGTGCGTTTCTTTCATGCATGGCAACCTCGCATTAGGACAGATACAAAACCTCTCATCCAGTCGTTACATGGGGACATGCAAATACACGAGCCTCATAGGAGGATCCCCCAATACAAAACAATGGGGGGAAAAACGAGCACTTTCAATGAAAAAAACATTTACTGTGTCCAAAACTTTGTCAGCGATTATGTTATGCATTAAATGGCTCCTTGTTAGCTAAACAGTTGCTATGTAACTCTGCCTCGCGTAGGTTAATTTAGCGTAAACTTCCAGCCCCCCCCCCAAATATTTATCGACACAATAGTACACGCCCACACATCTCCACCATACCGCTTTCAAAAGTTACATCAAACAATGCACGCTTAATGCAACTCTGGCAGCTAACAATGACAGCAAGCATTAGCGCTTCACATAGAAATGAATTAACCACATTATCCTCACGCCTGCGCATAACTACAGCATGTAAATAACAGCACGGCCAACTAAACCGGACTCTCTTTCGCTGCGGCGTTTCGAAAGGGCGGCTGCGAGTGTTTATCTAGTCTCCTCCAGCACCTTTCCCCGAGTTTTATTTCCCCTTACCATGTCGGGCAATCAAACAGAGGGCTGGCGGCGTTCTCGTTCGCAGCCATCTTGCTTCGGGCTCCATTCACGCTCGCCCGAGGAATGCTGGGAACGAGGAGGGATTGCCTCTGCGCGTTATGCTGCGTGCGCACCTATTGGTGCGGTGTCATCTGGGAGTTGTAGTCTTTAAAAGATTGTGACGGCGCAGCGGCGTTGCCGTATGTTCGAGGGAGAGGTTTGTTTGAATGGTATTTAATGGTTGCATTTTCCCCTCAGCACGTCAGTTTTAGACATGTTGCTTTGCTTGCTTGCAGCGGGCAGCTGGCGGACTGTGAGTGGCGGTATTACGGGTGCAGATAACACTGGTTTATATTGGTGCGCATCGGTGCAGAATGAATACTTCGTGGAATGAGAGGGCAGCTGTATACCTGGAGACGACTGTATAGCCGAAGGAATTTATTTAACAAGCGGTAATGCATGCAATCTCCCGATCTTCCACTAGAGGGCATGTGCAGGGCTCAGATCAAAACAACAGCTTGATTGGCCAAACTGCTTGCTTTTAAGATTCTTAAAGGGTTATTATAACCAAGTCTTCAACATAAACATGTTGCTTTCCACGTGCAGCAGGTATCAGGGACCCTACCTGAAGATTTATACTCATTCTGCTCCCACCTGGTCTGCAGACGGGTTCCACAAACCCGATGCACAGGGAATGATACTATGGTCTCATCAGAGTGAAAGTGAAAATAAAATATGAAAAAGTACAATTTTTGGCCCATATTCGGCGCATCATGACTCCTCCCTTGTTAGCACGCCATTCTCCGTACTGGGAGGAACTCATTTAAAAGCACAGAATCATGTATTTTTTTAAAACATGTTCCCAGTGTTTCAGATCCTGCTGCTTCACCCTGTAGTCCATGCATTTATAGCTCCGTGAATAGCTCTGCTTCCTAGCTTCTGTTCTAAACTTTGTTTTACTCAGATACCGTTAATACTATCTTGTTCTACTCTCTGGGATAATTTGAGTTGGGTTAACTGCATCTCTACCAGTTATGATTTTATTGAATTCTTTGACCCTGTCCTCCTAGCTCATGGCATGAAGTCCTGGGGTCAGCCTCCATGTGTTGTTTGTAGTGGGGTGAGCAGAACTGCACCCAGTATTCTAGGCAGGGTCTAACTAGGGCATTGTATAATCTTAACATAACCTCGCTGGACTTGTATTCCACACTTTTTGCAATATAGCCTTGAAACAGACCACAGCAATGCCATTATCCCTGAAATGTTATTGCAACTAAGGAAATGCAGTTTAATAAAATAATGCTTTACATCCGTTTGTTTGTCAGTCCTTCACACTGCAGATCTCACAAATGACTCTCATCTCACTGGTAAACTACGTAACATACAGGAGAAGAACCAATGATCCGGTTTGCCTGTAGCTTTGTACACATACAGAATTAGGTTCAAACCTGGTTCCTATTATGTTGTCATTTGGGAACCCCATCAGAAATAAGCCCTCCTCTTTCTCAAAGTAGAACTAGAATTGGACTAAACAAATCTGTATTATCAAGCTTCCATCTTATAGGATTACAACATCTTAATGAGACACGACCCCAGGCCGTAGCTTTAAAGAGGCCACACTAACCTGTTTGTAGCTACAGTCTGTTTAACTGTATTTCTATTTTGCGACCTCTTCTCATTAGCACACGAGGAAAGGCAGCCAAATGTTTCTCGACAAAGGCACTGAAAAGGTTCAAAAGGCCTGCAATTATTAAATATATATTTTTAAAATGACTATGGTTAAAAACGAAAGAAAAATGCTCTGAGCTGTGAAATGATCAAGCCAAAATCATCACCTCAGAATAGAAAAGGGAAGCCACATGCAAACTGATCTTCAGCAGTTTGCAGCAATGACTCAGGGTCTGTTCATGCTTCAAACTGCTTCCTCCTCTCTTCCCACTAATGCAAAGCACCAGGCTAGTTTTCAAAGAAATCAACGGGGTGAAACACTTGGAATGCAGTGTCAGGTTTGAGCAGGACTGGTTTTAAACTGGGCAGAGAGCAACGTGTGGTCTTCAGCTGCACATAGTGGATCTGCTTCACATGGAACCTGCACTCCAGTGGAGGTATCACAATATCGTCACATTACGGAGCCCTGACCCCTGTACCAGAGTGACAGTTTAACAATATCAGCAGCTCCACTTGTTGACACAGTGTCTGTGTTTTGATTCTCTTTATTTCACCAAGTGTTAGTTGAGAACACAGTTTGAACTGCTTTCTTCAAGGATGCTAGCTCAGCTAGCTCTCCAGTTCACTGTGCTCTGTGCAAATCTCCAGCCCCACTGCTACAGTAATGATCCCCTTTCTGAAAATCACATTACAGGTGGGACAGGATGGACTGTACCGGCAGGAAGGAGACTCAGAGGCTGGAACGCTGCAGTGAAGCGCTAATGCACACGTTTATAAAATGAACAGAAGAAAACAGACAGACAGGGCCAAAATAGAGAGTTAAACAACACTCAAGACTGCCAGGCTGAGCAACGCCTTCATGGTTTCTCTTCATTTTCTACAATCCTATTTGCTGTAAACCTTTTCAAGGGCTTTATATACTTACTGGGTGCGCAGTAGGGGGGTTGGTATACCGGTTTAGTGTTAGAAAGTGGTGCATTGTCAGAATGTGGTATAAATACCAACAATCGACCTGTGTAATGTCAGAAAGTGACACGTTGTCACATTGAAAGTGGTACGCTGTCAGATTTTGGTATAGGTGCGATCTGTTGGGTGTTTTCCTATTGTAAAACAGAGGTACATTTACCATTAATTCTACTTTTTTTTTTTTTTTGGCAAACTTACACTGGAAATAGACAATCAATTTCTCTAAAAAGGAAAAAAAAAAATAACGACAAACAAAACAAAATGAAAATTCCACCGCAAAGAAAAAAAATGTAGAAGCCCCAATGTATTGCATATAAATGTTTGCATGTTAGTTTCTTAATGGTGGAGAAATATGATAAATGACATTAACAACGATGTAAAAGACTGGAAAACATGATAAATTCAATTTTAAAAAAAAGACGTACAAGACCGAAAACCGCATGGGCGCTTCACTGCTTTCTTAGCGGAAGTTGTTTAGGAATGGGCGAGCAAGCACAGTGCGCTGAGAACCACGTTTTACCGCTTACCTGAAAATAACACTACGTCGGATTTGCGCTTTCATTACATTACGGTATTAATACCATTAAGAACATAAGAACATAAGAAAGTTTACAAACGAGAGGAGGCCATTCGGACCATCATGCTCGTTTGGTTGTTAGTAGCTTATTGATCCCAGAATCTCATCAAGCAGCTTCTTGAAGGATCCCAGGGTGTCAGCTTCAGCAACATTACTGGGGAGTTGATTCCAGACCCTCACAATTCTCTGTGTAAAAAAGTGCCTCCTATTTTCTGTTCTGAATGCCCCTCTTTCTAAACTCCATTTGTGACCCCTGGTCCTTGTTTCTTTTTTCAGGCTGAAAAAGTCCCTTGGGTCGACACTGTCAATACCTTTTAGAATTTTGAATGCTTGAATTAGGTCACCACGTAGTCTTCTTTGTTCAAGACTGAACAGATTCAATTATTTTAGTCAGTCTGCATATGACATGCCTTTTAAGCCTGGAATAATTCTGGTCGCTCTTCTTTGCACTCTTTCTAGAGCAGCAATATCTTTTTTATAGCGAGGTGACCAGAACTGCACACAATATTCAAGATGAGGTCTTACTAGTGCATTGTACAGTTTTAACATTACTTCCCTTGATTTAAATTCAACACTTTTCACAATGTATCCGAGCATCTTGTTAGCCTTTTTTATAGCTTCCCCACATTGTCTAGATGAAGACATTTCTGAGTCAACAAAAACTCCTAGGTCTTTTTCATAGATTCCTTCTCCAATTTCAGTATCTCCCATATGATATTTGATATTGTTTCCTTGAATTCCAACTGCGTTCAGTTTGAGAATTAATCTTTTGTGCGGGACTTTGTCAAAAGCTTTCTGGAAATCTAAATAAACCATGTCATATGTTTTGCAATGATCCATTATCGATGTTGCATCCTGAAAAAAATCAAGCAAGCTAGTTAGACACGATCTCCCTTTCCTAAAACCATGTTGACTGTCTCCCAGGACCCTGTTACCATAAAGGTAATTTTCCATTTTGGATCTTATTATAGTTTCCATAAGTTTGCATATAATAGAAGTCAGGCTTACTGGTCTGTAGTTACCTGGTTCAGTTTTGTTTCCCTTTTTGTGGATCGGTATTACGTTTGGAATTTTCCAGTCTGTCGGTACCACCCCTGTGTCAAGAGACTGCTGCATGATCTTGTTTAGCGGTTTGCAAATTATTTATTTCATTTCTTTGAGTACTACTGGGATGATCTCACCCGGCCCAGGGGATTTGTTTATTTTAACATATATAACATTGCTGTTATGCTACACTGCAAATACCATCATTACGGTTTACAGCAGATCGGTTAAATTCGTGTTCCTATGAACAAAGTGAAGGGAATGGCCATTTTCATATGAACACCTTTTCATTCAACTATACCCAGCTCCCTCACCCAGCCTCACTGGAGCTTTCCGTCCACGGTTTGTCAAACACCATCATTGCACTCTTCAACTGCAAACATGCTTCTAACCAAGCGGCGATACTCGCTGATCTGAACTGTGAACGGATTCTGTGTTTTGATAATGACTTTGAACGAAACTGCCAACGGCACAGAATACAAGTTTCAAATGTCTCCATTAAGAGACGAGCGACTGCAGCGTGGCAGCTCAAAGCAGTTTTGTGAAAACAAGTTATTTACAGCAATCAAACTTCTTCAGGTAAGTGAAGAAAATTTTTTTGTACAAACTTCAAATGCGTAATAATCACAAACTTGGAAGCGTACCTGTGCAATATGCCACGTGAACTGTAGCATGGCCAAACGTTTTGTATCACCTAAAAAGTTTAGGATTGAGACATAATATAATCAAATAAACTACAGAGGAGGTGGCTGATTGCGGCTACGAGTTGCATTGCGCCCTGTGGACTTTTTGGGGACAAAAAGCGACTCAGGTGGGGGCAGTGTAACGATCTGTGTATGTGTGTTTAGATGCTGTGTGTGTTTTGCAAATGGTACACCGGCTCACCCCTAGAGCCCAGGCTATTCCAGTGCCCAGATCCAAGCTTCAAACCGGCTCACAGGCGGTGAATGCTCACAGGTTTATACCACTGAAACAGTGGAAAGTGGAAAAGTCAGACCAGTTTTTCCACACATCCCATTAGCGCCATAACTGATACACAATCAGAATGGATAGATTGTTTACCGGCCTGGCCGTGGGGATTTCCTGCGCTGTGCGTCAGGTAAAAAAAAAAAAAGGAGAAGTTTGCTAGTGTGCATTTAGACACAACCGCAGTTCGTGTAGACTGTAGTGCACATGCATGCACAGGGCGGAATTTTTCAACCGCACTCGCCTGACGGACCGTCGCAATGTCTGTCCTCCCGAGGACTACCGAACCCGTCTCCCTGCAGGACTACATTGCATCGCTGGACAAATCCACTCTCCCCAGAATATTACAGATTTGCTCAGGCGTGTATTTCCAAGGTAGGCGCGGAGATTTCTGTTCATTTCTTGAACAGAAATGCTTCTCTTTGTGGGTGTGTTGCCCATATGGACCTGGCATTTATGCTTCTGTAGCACTGCGAATATTTATAAAAATGGGAAATGGGATGTGTAAATTTACGCTAATATTTTTGACATCGTATTTAAATGATTGATTTTTGTATTACAAATATTTTATGTTATATATTTTCCAAGAAATAAGTTATGGTATTGTGTTTGTGTTTTTTTTTTTTTTTTTTTTGTTTTGTTTTTTAAAAAATAAGAGCACGGCAAAATAAATGTAAACCGCATTTCTCAAGATCAATAATCATATTCACATTCAAAGATCGAGATCACGTACAACAATTAAGTGGGCAATTAAGTGGACACTCCAAACAACGATTAGTTAAATATAAGCTAGGCAGTTGTTCGTTTAGTTTGTTTGTATTCTCTGTTTGTTAAATTCTATTCATTGAAAGAAAGTCAAGAGAGAATCGGACCTTTTCATAAGGGAAGTTAGCGGGTTCATGTGTTAAAATGGGTTTACTGTTCTGAAGCAGAGGTTTTTCAAAATAACTGAAGCCTGATTTTAACTTTATTGAAGCTTGTTATCTACTCCCCATTCAACCAAACCAAGTACAGGGCATCATATGCTTGCATCGTTTAAGACGTTTTTGAACTGAAATGGTAAAGTCATTCAATTCGGTGTGTTTATATTCCTCTCCCTTATTAGAGATATAAACTGATCCGAAGCAAGAGAAAAACCTGCCCCAGTGCTTAAAGGAAAAACAGAACTATTTTAAAACTAGCAAGACAGGACTTGGTTACGGTAGCAGCAGTTGCATTATTGTTTTAGATTTTTTTTTATTTGTATTATTATGGGCAAACTTTGCCCTCTAACTCAATGGGCCCTATTTAGAAGCAAGCACAAAGACAAATGCAATAAAACAATATAATGACATAAAAGCAGAAACATCTCTTAACTGCTTCTAAGAATATACTGCTGAATAGTGAAAAAAATGTGTTTGCATTTACACTTATAGTTTCTTTTAACCAGTGCTGCTGACTTGGCAAGTATTCTGAGCTATCTTACTTAGAGATGGCTTTCCTGACAGTTCTGATGGTGGAGCTGCGTGTAACACAGGCAGTGTTTTCATGTGTTTGTGACTGGTATGCATTGCTGTGGCTTATGAGAGGTATAGCGCTTGCCAGGCTGTGCAGCCCTTGTTTTCTTTACTGGCCCAGAGCCCTCACCACCTGATCGGATTGTTTCAACACACACAGTGGGACATTAGGATGGATTATAACTCACTCATTGTGGGACCTTGTGACAGGTGGCTTGCCGTGCGCAGGTGTAGTTGATGCAGTGCTCAGGGATAACACACGCAAGACAGTGGAAGTTCAATAAAACAGCTCCTTTATTTGGGTGGGTTGTGTGTCAACAACACCTAAATAATAAGCATGGGCGCTACACAGCAATGTGTATCGCTTCGAGTAAACAAGGGTTTCAGTCCCGAAACATCAAGACACTAATAATTAACACACAACACAGACACGTCACTTCTCCGGATAGTGAGGGCTCAGGTGTGGTGAAAGACAAACAGTTCATGAAACAGTAGTGCAGTGTAGTCCAGGTTTGGAGCTGGCTGGTAGTAACCACGGAACATTCAGATGGAACGCCCCAGATTGAAAAAGCGAGACGGAAGGAAAGTAAAACATTGGAAAGTTAAATAAACCTGTAAATTAGAGATTTAAAATGTTCATCCCAATGAAGCCACTGTTTACCAGTCTGATGGCAATAAGTCCCAAGCTTGACCTTTCTGACACGGTCAACTTCCCTCTAATCATGAATTAATTGCCTGATTAACTGACACACCGTCTAAACATGAATCGATTGCCTGATTAACTAGTACTAAACCCTCTAAAACACTTGAAAAGGTTTCATGAACGTGATTTAAATGAACTCTTAAAAATCAGTCCCTAAAACAGTCCTTACAGTTGTGTCAGTAGGGCCTTAGTATATAAGTTTTGGTGTTTCTTATTTGATGGTCCTGTATATAGTCGGTTCTGGGCTCTGTGTGGCGACAGGCTGCTGCTTTGCATATCAAACTCTTTTGGGATGACAGAAGTTGCAAATGAGGTGCAGTGGGTGAGGAGTTTTAGAGGGACTTTAACCAATGTGTAATTTATTAAAGACATTTTAAAATGCGCTACAAGGCATGTATTGTAAAAAAGCCCAAATAAAGGGTAACACAGCTTGGGTTAAAAACAAAAGCGCAGCGTGCATTTATAACGTCTCACTGTGGTTCTCATGACACTTTGCATTGCTGGAGTTTGTGAGAGTATAAAAAAAGCCTGCAAACTTTAGAAAGACAAAGTAAAAGCTGACAATAGCAAAAGCATAGCAAAGTGTAATAAAGCACAGTGAAGGCATGGTAAACATAGGTACAGTGAGCAGAGTAAAACCCAGAGAGGTACAGTAAAGCACACTCAAATAACAATAGTGTAAGCATTGGAAAACTGCACAATTACCATGCATTACACAAATGTAATATCTGCATCCAGATAATAAAAAAGACATGATAGGGACGATTACTGGTAACAAATTCTGAGAGGCTAGCAAATATTTTGTTTAGGATTTCGCAAAAATGAATACAAAATAAATCTAAAGAAATTGAACAATTGTTATTTTACCATTTACACTAAAATAAGACTTTGAATAATATCAGGTTAGTTCTTTTCCAAAATGATCTGTGCGTGTGCGCCACTGTGTCCCCTGCAAGATACAGGACTGGTACAAAACCAAAGGCAGTCAATAGGCACCTATGCCAAGCTAAGTGTGTATAAATCCATTGATGCATCTGTTGAGTGAAAAAAAAATAAACATTTTTATTTAAATGTAGATTCTTGGAACCCCAGGAGTCAAGCAGAGACAACAGCACACAAGGGGTAGAGTGAAAGCATACACTTTTATGATAGTGCTAACCAAACTCACACAGCAATAAGGAAAGTCCACTCAGTGGTCATTTGGGCCAGTTTCTTATCTTCTCATGCTGTCCAGATGTACAGATCTGGCCAAACTTTTTGCATAATCTACAATTTTAGAATTGAGACAGAATTAAAAAAACAAAAAAAAAACTGTACGATCATAATTTATATATTTTGTAATCTACAAAATCACATTGCAAAAGTACCAGAAGTCATAATCGTAGTACAGTATTTCATGTCAGATTTCGCAAGTGTCACATGTATTATTTTTTTGTCAGTTTTTCATGATGTATACAGGAATCTACAAAGTGGTGTGTAATTCAGTTTGTTAACGTAACATTATTGTGCAGGTTTGATTCACATTTATGAAGCAATATCGACACTGGTACAGAGCTCTGTTTATGCTCAAGGAGTATCAGTGTAACCGTACACAGACACAACTCTTTTATATACTGCTGTTAATATAGAGGTGAGAGCCAGACTCATTTCTATGCATTACACCCTGTTCCACCCCTATGGGACAAAGGCTGAGGGGGAGTTCCATTTAGGATCTGAGATTCTGATTGTGATGTCACTGATTTGACTCTGCACAAGTTCCTTTGGATGCCCTGCAACGTGGATTAGCTCTGAAACAGTTTGTGAAATACACCTGCGCTCTCTCCCCATCTCTTTATATCATGTGGGAATTGTGAATAAATGGATGTCCTTCTAATAAGTACAGCAGCGATGTAACTGCAGTGTTTTGCTTTGTCTCCAGCTCTGAATGTAACGTTACTTCTGCTGTTCATTTTGGTGAAATAGTGATTGTGTCAATGCATCTGCAAATTGGATTCCTAAGTAGTTCACATCAATATCTGGAAGTATGTAAAGTTTCATGAAAACTTGTGGTATGTTTTGCCTGTGAAATTTCTTTAGAAAGCTGCAATAAGGGTGAAAACACAATACTGTACCTGCTGCAGACAGGACATTCACAAGCATTCGAACGATGACCTTACATAAGTAAACCAGGTGGAAGGAGAATGGAAGATGTTATTCGTACTAGCGCTGTGATAGCTCTATCGCTGCAGTAACAGTTCCTGCCAGGCTCTTTATAGTAATAAAGAAGAAAATGCTTTGCAGACTGGACTTTTTAAGCAAATGTTACTAGCTGAAAGCGTGTCAGTCACTTGTGGAAACAGCTGATTCGTTATTAACAGGAAATATGCCAGTGAAGGGGTGGGGACAATTTTACTGTCCTGGTAAAATGACCCAGGAAGTACAAGACAGTGTAGTACGAGATGTCATGTTCTGAAACTGAAATCCATGTTTGCTAGAACATGTGTTTATTTCAAAACTGCACACTTGAGACTTATAAAATGAATAGGTGTGCAGTTACATGAACTGATGTTCCCTTGTGCATTGCTGCTCTTTTTATTAATTTATTTACTTATTTATTTATTGCAGACAGATTTATTGAGAATTTTTGTTCTGCATTTTCCCACTTTATTATTCATTTTTCCACTTTATTTTTGAAACCCATAAATCTTTGCACTAAAATGTTTTTTGTTGATGATTAATCTAGTCTAGGTGTTTCTGAAAAGAAGAACAACGACTCGTTGTTGAATGATAATCAGGTCTTCTGTACATAAGCGTTAGTGTGAGCCTGGGTTTAATAATTAGCACCATATTTGATGCTGTTACTGTACAACGTGTGGAATGATCTGAACTCAAGTAAATTATCTGTCAGCTGCAGTTAAAAACTAAAGACGAACTCCCTTATAAATTACCTGCATGTACAGCTCAACATAATTTAGATCTTTTATTTAACATCATGTAATCAAATGAACTACAAAGTGCTAATAGCAGTACAGTGGTTCATGTTAGATTTTAAACAAAGAGAAGGAGAAGTGATACCTTTTATTGGACTAATTAAATAATAATTATTCACAAGCTTTCAAGACCTCAAAGGTCTCTTCTTCAGGTGAAAGTAGGAAAGAGACCTAATGCGGCTACCATTTCATCTATCAACGATGTTAGATTTTGAAATGTCACATTTTTTCATTTTTTTCAACTGTATGTAATTCAGTATGTTAACCTTATTCAGCAGGTTTCATTCAACTCTGTGAAGCAAAATTAGTTAATTCTATAGGTTGAGGCAAAAGTTTTGGCCATAGTTGTATTTAAAAATCAAACACATACATACTGTATGTAAATATTTGTGTGTGAATATTCCTGATGAAAGCTAGTTTACAAAGCTATGTAAAAAAAAAAAGAAAAAAATGTAATTCCCATTATTCTTTTGTAATTTTAACATGTAAAAGGATTAGAGGACATCTTGTTGTGCTTACCTTGTCGGGGCAATTTGTAATTTATAGGGAGACGCAAGTACCCTTCTCACTGTTACATGGCACAGAACTGTCCCAAAAACGCTGGGCAGTTGAAATGGGGGCAAGATGCTGTTGGAAACAGCGCTCAACTAGTGTAAAGTTCAAGCAAACGCAAATATCTCCTCTTCTTGTGTTGATCGTATCTCTCCTGTAAGAGAGTGCCAGTGAAAGACTGCGGCACATTCCTCTGGTCACAAGCAGCCATCAGTCACATAATCACCTGACTGCTGGAGACACTGTGGCTGGAATGGCCTGAACCCGGGCCCTTAGCTCAAGGAATCTTTCAACTGATTAGCACTTTCCCCTAAGCAGTATCTGCATTGGGGAAGAAGCTGCAGTCTTCTGGTCTCAGCAAGAAGCACTGTTACACAATGTGCAGTCAAACAGCTGTCAAGAAAGACAAGTTTGTTGGAGTTTTAATAGTCATTCACATGCATTTTTGAGGAAGTACTGTGCAGCGTAAGGGTGAAAATTGTGCTTTTGACAACTGTCCTGCTTTATGTGTGAGAGAAGTGAATTGCTGTACAACTCATGAAAAAAGAGTTCTTCAATGTGCTAGAGTATACCTCGTTCCCATGGACAGCCAACTTGAGTCAACTCAAGCACGCTTGAATTGGCCTGAATTCTCCCAGAACTCGAGCTGATGAAGAAGGCGATGTTTCCATGCCTTTCTGAGTTACTTGAGTTATCTACTAATGATTTTCCCCAGAAATACTTGCGAGTTAAATGTCAAGACGTGAATACGGTATTATAGTCAAATTGTCAACAATTTTAAAGATAAATCCATCTAGATGTTCTACTCAAATCCCGAAACATTTTGCAAACACACAACAGCACATTGTTAAACTAAGCGAAGAGAGGAGCAGTGATAATGTAGTTTGTGACTGCATGTGCTGCCAGTTTGTGTGTGTGTATTACATGGTAACATTTCTAATGTGTGTTTTATACATCTGTAAGGGTTATACTTACTGGTTTCGATTGTTCCTCTTTAATAGATAGTTGGAAAATAATCCTCCAATGAACCATTGCATTTGCATCTCTAACCCTGGTTGGCTATGACATCTCCCAAGATTTCAACTTTTTGAACGAGACCTCGGCCAGATAGAGGCAGATAGAGGCAGTGTGTTTTTAAACAGACCACGCTTATTTATTTATACACTGTTACACTGTCTGCAGTTTTTCTTAAAGCGCTTTTATCCTCAGCTCACCTAACAGACAGGGTACAGAATCTGTAACGGGAGTGCATCACACAACACCTCCCTTTACATTAGCAAAAGTAGGAGAGACAGTACAATGTCGAGATCGCTCTTTAAAGGCACTGCAGAGGTTAAGAGGTGTTAGAATTGGCAACCTACTTCTAGTACATGTAAATAATGTAAATACCTGGACAAGGGGTGGGGGGTGGGGGGGGGGGGGGTGGGGGGTGGGTCAGTGGCCGGAGAACTAGAAGAGAGTTTCAGCTTCCTTCCTCTGGAAACCATCACAACCTCACAAGTTCTGTTTCCTCCCCACATTCAAATAGCACTCTTATGAGTGTCAGCCTCACACTGGTTAATAGCACTGTCATTTGTCAGTCGCATAGTGATTAAGCACTGAAGGTTTACATGCAAGTCGCTTGCTGTACAGTATTTAAATGCTTCAAATATAAAGTACAGTAGCACAATATGTTGTAGAATGCGATGCAGCGTATTTTCTTTATCTGTGTTTCGAGAACTGGCTCCAGAAAGCCATCTGTTACATCTTACTCCTATCCAGAGTTTGCACCACTAATAAACACTTTGTTTATCCCGCTACTTACTCCTTAATGCGCCAGAGATCAGAAGTGTTCAGAGATCCAACATTAGTAACTGCTTCATATTCAGCACTGCTGAGTCAATTGATTTTTTTTAACCTGTTTTCCCATTCATTCGAATCCTATGGCGGACTCGCACTGTTCTAGAATGACACCACGGTGCTAAGTTCAAGGATGGAAGGTGCCCACTTGAAGACCCCAGAGATGTACCCTACTTAGCTCAATGCAGACGGTTGTCATGCTGATGCGCTGGGGAGACCGCACTGTGGTTGATCCCCGGAGCCAGCATCGCAGCCGTTGTGAGTGCTAATGTGCTGGGGAGGCAAAATAAGCTGATTCCTGGAACCAGCATTACACTTCAGTCATCAACACCAGACAGAAGGCTATCTACATCATCAGATGGAACGCAACGCAAATGGATGGAGATGCAGATGGATCACATTAGTTTACTGCAAAGCTACGTCTTAGTTGGTGCTTATTTTGGCGAGAGCAGAGTTCAAATCAGCATGAAGTTCAACATCTACTCTCATGTAGTGGAACTCGTAATCAGGCTTGAGCTAAAGAAAGCCATTCTCTGAATTCAGCTGTTTGATTCAGGGCTAACGTGCTTCCTTTCCATTACGTTGTTATATAAACAGACTATTCAATGAAGGTCTGTGGTTGTTGTGCTACCACAGTACAGTGTGCCCATGCTGTTTCCAGGGTTATACTTAGCCAGAGTTTAACATGGATTTTAATATGCTTTACCATGCCTCTCTGTGTTATACAATGCTTGTCTATGCTTTACCATGCCTCTCTGTGATATACAATGTTTGTCTTTGCTTTACCATGCTTTCACTGTGCTTCATTACAGTTTGTTGTGCTTTTACGAAGGGAACTTTTTTAAAGGATAAGTATGGCACTAAACAACCTGCTTATAGGTTATTGGACCGTCTTTAATGAAAGGGTAACTACAGTTCACCATGAAGGTTAACTACAGTTCACCATGAAGGTTAACTACAGTTCACCATGAAGGATAACTACAGTTCACCATGAAGGATAACTACAGTTCACCATGAAGGTTAATGGTGTCCCATGAACAATAACTACATCTGTGTGTGTTTGTTTGTGTGTGTGTCAGGATCCGTGTACGAGCTGTCTGGCAGCGAGGTCTGTCTGTCCACGGGGGACCTGGTTAAGGTCATCAGCACTGAGCTCCTGAAAGTCTCCTGTGAGGATGTGGACACCAAAGAGACCTTCGATCTGCCACTCAGTTACAAAGGTAAATCAAAGGTGTTAGTCCAGTAGACACAGGTTTCATTGTCCTGCTTTCATCAAGCTACACTGTGTAGTGGCTCAGCAGCATCTCAGCATTGAATTGAGAAGCAAGGCCTGGTCAGGAACCAATGCCCTTGCAGTTCAAAGACGAACGTCATACCATTAACTAAAGAGCAAGAGTTCAATAAAGCTGTGTTTGCCGTGCCTCGTGAAATATCAACTGGCCAAGATAGATATCCGATTGAATTTTTTAAGTACTTTTGGTTAATCATGTCTATATTTTTAATTCCCAGCCACAGCCTATGAACACTGCCAATTACCGTCCATTGTCATGAAATAGAAAGTAAAACTATTTAGTCAAGGTTAGAAAGGGCTCTTCCATGTCTGATTCACTCAGACCAAACTGGCTTTATGAAAAACTGACACTCATCAGATAATACTAGACGTCTTTTTAATTAATGCATCTGGCTGATAAAAGTAAGAATCCTACTGGTCGCTGTCTTCTTAGACAGAGTAGGCTTTCGATAGGGTTAATTTGCCACAATCCTGCACACCCCTCAATGATTTCCCATTTGGCACAATCCTGCACCCCTCTCAATGCTCTCCCATTTGGCACAATCCTGATTATCTGATATCAGGTAAACTGTCTGAGTTTTCCGGAGACAAATGTGTATTTCCCATCTAAGTCACCGTTTGTGTCTTTTTAGAGGCTGCAGGAAAGATCTGGCCTTCATAAAAACTGTTCCTTTCAGTATCAAAACTAAACTATCCACCACAATAACACGTGCCCCCTTCTGCTTTGGCTCTGAATTCTTTTGAAATGCAGAGGAGTGAATCAGTGTGTTTCTGATATATGTATCCTTTCTTGGGATCCAATGAAGGGGATATTGTCTACCCCATTAATAAGTGGGCGAGGGATCAGGGGTAAAATATGCAGTAATACCTTGTCAGTTTCTAGGAATCTCCATTGTCATGAATAAATCACTGAACACACACACCTTTGCTCAGACTCCCTGACATGCCAGCCCTGTTCAGGAGATGAGATAGGCAGTTATGTCCATGCACTGTGGGTATGTCCAATAACAACAGTTTTGGAAGAAGGTACTGAGCACTCTATCTTGTATCTTTGGCTGTGACATCTCCCGCTATGCTTACTAGGTGTCATTTCAACCTTTGCTCTTCCTTTTATAAAAAATATTTGTATTACCTTCCATTACAATTGCTAAAAAAATTATTTTTACTAAACTGGAAAAGCAGAACTAACACATCAATCCCACAGTGGTTCAATGTAATGTTATCTATGGAGATACTCACAGCAAGGTTATATAAGACATGACTTCTTCAAATTAATTCTATATGGTGATGCAAAATGTTTGGCCTCTTGTTTGATGTTCTCCTGGTCTCTTAAATGGCATTTAACGTCAAACAGCAGCACGATCTCACTAATACTGGAGTCACCCTACTCGTTATCACCACATTGAAATGTCCTGGACAGGATGTGATGAGAGTTATGGTTCCATAGCACAATATGATTTCAGTGCCACAGCAAAACAGGCATGTTTGTTGTATCAGCCTGTCTGTGTTTAAATGCTTACTTTGCCAGTTTGGGGTGTTATTTTTGAAACTGCACATGTGAGACCTATATAGTAAATGGAAGCGAAAGGATTTATGAAATTATTTTCTTACCAGATCCCTGCATTTCAGTAAGAGGCTCAAGACAGACTGATTAATCCATTCCTCAATAAATGCATGCTAATAGCAGATGAAGCTGTCAGGAAAGGAGAAGCTGACAATGCCACACTGCCCAGGAGTTCTCTATAAGAGAGTGTTGTCTTGGTTCATCTTTTAGGTCTTACTGAAATATAGATATATAAAAGTAGCTTTCGAGTTAAGTGAGAGAAAGCAGTAGCTTCACAAAGGTGTGTTAAGCATGTTAGACGCACTGAAACGATTGGAAGCGGGCTGTGTATCTCCTGACAGTTACTGCCTCTTCCTCTTGCTTGTTACCCAGGTTCCTTTGAGCTGCTGCCAGAGTGCCTGCCCTACTCCACAGTGGAGGAGCTTGTGACCATGGTGCCGGCAGGGACAGGGGAGGACAGGTCTTTCTGCTTCGTGAGCCACGTGGACGTGTGCTACGACGGGCTGGTGGTGCGCAGCGGGGAGCCCCTGACCTTCATCAGCGTGGTGGAGCGTAGGGGCCGGCGGGCAGCTCACTGTATCATGGACGGGGAGCAGGAGCAGGTCTCCCTGCACATCCCCCTGTCCTGCCACGGGGAGTTCTACGAGTGTCTGGAGGAGCAGAGCTACTCCTTGTCCCAGCTCCTGGCCTCCCCCCAGCTCTGCTCCCGTCGGGTCAGGTTGTGCAATCCCCAGGGCCAGTCCCGGGGCACGCTGCTGCTCCACCCTGTCTATGAGATCCAGGCCATCATGCACTGTAAGCACCACTATCCTTCTAGAGGGTTACTATAGTAACAGCACAGCCACGTGTAGCACAGCACAGGGAACAAGCAGAGGTGAGCATTGTAAAGAACAGCCAGGTGTTTTAAGGTATAATTATAAACATGGCAAAACTGTGGTAAATGCCAGCATAACCATGGGGAAAACATGGTGAAACTGCAGTAATACCGTGCAAGAATACTGTGGTAAACTTTTAAGAAGGGGATTCTCAATGGTTCTTTTCCACAGGTGGGACGAACTCCCTGGTGACAGGGATCCAGGTAATCAACTGAGAACATTAGAAATTGTTTAATAATGTGAATCAAAAATATATTGAACTGTATAAAGCATACAATTCATAGTGAACATCTTATCATTCAAGTGGAGTGCAAGCTCTACAGTAGAGAGGCAAATAAATATTATGTGCTGATGTCAGTATCATCAACTCATCAGCCACTGGGAGGAGATCCATTGCATTATGTACCTGTGGCTACAGCCTGCCTTTGAGCTGCTTTGAGCTGATAATTGAAGCTACTTACTCTTTTTTTATTAATTATTTAAACAGTTACAGCATTTAGATCAACTACTGTTTGCTTAAATGTATCCAACAAAATAAATTAATCAAAATGTTCTGTCTTTCTTCTCCAGTAAGAAAGAACTTAGTAAAGATACCCTCGACCCTGGAGGTGGATTTGATAGACGTGACTGAACAGTGCCGAGACGTGACCTTCATCTCCCCCCTATCCCTGAGCGAGATCCTGTCCCAGCCTCACGACGCCTTCCCAACGCTCTCGGAAATCCTGGAGGGACCTGAGAGCCAGCCTCTCTTCAAGTGCGAGTGGCTGCCAGCACTGCGGAAAGGCAACCACCTCCTGATCCATGGAGCTCTCCACTCTAAGATGGTCCTGGCCTCCACTGTGGCTGGCAAAAAGCCCAAGAGGTACTTCCTGATCTTGCAGAGCTACGGGGGGCGCTTCCGGAGGAGACCCCGAGAATTCCACACTGTCTACGACCTCTCTGTGGCCGCCAGCAAGAATGCAGGCATGAAAGTCACCGTCTCCAAGTATTGTGAGAGCCTTGACGAGGATATCCCTGCCCTGAGTATTGGAGACCAGCTGGAGGTGCTCGATCAAAGCCAGGTGGACGGTAGCTGCCTGGGAAAAGAGCCGGGGCTGGTATGTAACCGGGTAAGCGATGAATGTGATGATGATGATGATGAGGACTGTGAGCAGATTTCGCTACCCATGTACCTAGAAGGGAACTTTCTGGAGAAGATCAGCGACCACACGAAGTACAGTATTCGGGACATCTGTGAGAAATTCAGTCTGCCCCTGGATGTAAAGGTGGTGGTTCGGGACCCTTCCTTGGAGAATGATCTCCTGGGCACCTTCTCCACTCTGCGGCTGGAGGAGATCACCCTGGAGCCCACCGTGCTGGCCAGCGTACCAGCTGCTCCCGAGGACTGCTTCCACTTGCCTGCCAAATGGATCAACATGTCAGTTTCCTTCACCAAAGACCCCCTGCCCTGGGAAAAGAACAAGGCCCCTGTCCTGAAGCAGCAGTCCTTAATTGAGGTGACGGACAATTTCTACTACGATTTCCGCAAGCTCACTGTCTCAGACACGGCCCCGCCCCCCAGGCCCCCCAAGAGGAGGACATCTTCGTCAACAGTCCCGGAAAAGACTAAGGGTCTGGCTAAAGTCCTACCCCTTCCCTCTGTGGGGACCATTCCCCCCAGACTGGCCAAGCTCACCATCACAGAAAACCCTCCGAGGCTGTGCCCCTCTCCGGTAAGAATCACTGTGCGAGTGGTGAGTGTGAATGTGTGAGTGTGAGTGTGTGCGAGTGCAATTGTGAATATGTTCGTGTGTGTGTGTGTGAGTGCAACTGTGAGTTTGTGTGCGTGTGTTTGAGTGTGAGTGCGAGTGCAAGTGTGCGAGGGTGTGAGTGCGAGTGTGTGTGTGTGCGAGTGTGAACGTGAATGTGTGAGTGTGAGTGTGTGAGTGCGAGTGTGTGCGAGTACGAGTGCGAGTGTGTGAGTGTGTGTGTGTGTGTGTGAGTGTGAATGTGTGCGAGTGTGTGTGTGAGTGCGGGTGTGAGTGTGTGTGAGTGTGGGAGTGAGTGCGAGGGTGTGAGTGTGAGGTTGTGCAAGTGTGTGCGTGAAAAGAACAGCTGTCCTTCCTCATGTTTACAATTGAGTACACCAATCAATGGCAGCTAACTCCAGCATTGGTTTAAAAGTCGATTGGAAGAATGTTTTCCTCTCATCCGGGCCGCTGGCATTTTTACTGCCGTACTGGCGTACCAAGGCTATAAACAGCCTTGTCATTGAGCAATCAATAAAAGCGTTTGGTATTAAAGGCACTGAATACAGCTTTGTTTAGCTACTTCGACAAGGTCTAGGGCATTTGGACACTCAGGGGGCCTTGCTTCCTTGCACAGTTAACCAGCTGTGAAGTTATCATTTAGATAGCTTTTACCACAGCTGGTACTACCTCATGTACAGTTTCCTCCAGTGCA
Organism: Polyodon spathula; assembly: GCF_017654505.1. NCBI lineage: Eukaryota > Metazoa > Chordata > Actinopteri > Acipenseriformes > Polyodontidae > Polyodon > Polyodon spathula. The sequence goes on along the minus strand of NC_054565.1, from coordinate 5,482,128 downwards.
GGGGTGTCCAACACAAGGCCCGTGGGTTGAATCCGGCCCTCAGTGGTACTTTATTCCACCCCCCTCGCAGTTCATTCATTACAGTGTCATTTGGCCCGGTCCAATTTGCGTCTATTGGGTTATTACACATAAGAACTGCAAATCCCATCAGCCATTAGAAAAGTAGCAGGAAGCTCAGAGCCAAAGAAGTGAGACAGCCAATCATATCTTGCACTTGTTGGTTAAGGCATGCGTTAGACACTGTACTGACTGTCATCAACGGTAATACCAGTAACAAAACAAACACAACAAAAACCTCAAACTCTCAAAATGTCCAGAAAAGAAAGCCTGATAAGGAAGGCAGATTGTTTCAGGAAAGGCGGGAGTCTGAATATTGTCATCGGAAACCCCCATCCCTGAAGAAAACAATGCACAGGTAATGAACCAAACCAGGCTTTCCAGCAACAAAAGCTCCCTGTTGTACCAGCGCTTGGAGAGGACTCAATCAGCCCCTCCTCCATGGAGGAGCGCTCAGTGCTTTTATACATGTGGCCAGGCTTCATTGGAAATCAGTTGAGGAGCGCTCAGTGCTTTTATACATGTGGTCAGGCTTCATTGGAAATCAGTTGAGGAGTGCTCAGTGTTTTTATACATGTGACCAGGCTTCATTGGACATCAGTTGAGGAGCGCTCAGTGCTTTGATACATGTGACCAGGCTTCATTGGAAATCAAGTGTCCAATTTAGGCTTCCCATTCAAACCAATCTGCTTCCCCTATCCAATTAGAGAAGCACAAAGCCAGTTTTCTTTTCTCCAAGGATGGGTTTTTAACCCCATTCCAGTCAAACCCACAACATATTTATACGTTTTACCTTTGGCTTGCCACACTGCCATGCTTGTGATCTTGGGCAGTGTCAGAAATACTTTTTTGAAAAGCACATTGCAACCACACAAGTGGGTTATGGGTTATGTGTTTTGCTAGATGGTACTTGCTTGTTTTTGTATTGCAAGAAATAAGTCCACACAGCTGTGTGTAAAACGTCATTTTGCATTTCCCCTCATGCTTCTCTCATGGTTAAGCTGCACATTTACAGTGGGTTACCATGGTTATCATACCTCTCTGGGCTTTACATTGCTTACCTTTGCTTTGCAATGTTTTTACACTTTGTTCTGATTTTACTGTGGTAAACTTCATAACGGTAATGTCAATAATATTCTTCACTGGTTCTATTTTTTTTTTAATACAAAAATGATTTAAACACGAAACAATACAAGCAGGTTGATCACAGAACATGTGTTTGGTACAGACAGCGTGGCACCCAGTCCCTCGTGGAAACCGACAACACGCTTTCACACGTCTTACCCTTTGTGCACTTGAATTAATTGGAAAGGCCTCAAAGGCCCAGTTTCGAAAAGAAACGTGCCATCACAAACATGAGCTGGAAAAACAACCACAACATTGCATTTATATAGCGCCTTTCAAAAGCAGGTCCTCTCAAAGTTCTCAACACATTTGTATTTGTATTAGTCAGCTATTTAAAATCAATTCACAACCTTACGGCAACGTACCAAGAAATGCCTTTTCAGATATGCTTTTAAACAAGATTTACTGCGGCACGTTAGCATAAGGGGACAGGTAAAGCTCTTTCTTTTATCACACAGACTCTTCAGAGCTTCCCTGACAAGCCCCCAGAGCTGGCTCCCAGGAGACCCAAGGGGAAGGGAAAGGAGGCCTCCCGCCGCAACGTGTACACCAAGACCCCCAAAGCCAGTAAGGACAAGAAGGAAATCAAAGGTGGGACACAAGGCCTGAAATCCAAAGTGAAGGTTTCTCTTTGCTTTGGTTGTAGCTTCTGTTCAGGGCCGGTTGTGCAGTAAACAGGTTTCTTGATTCCTGGCAATGAGCTCTTGAAGCTGCAGCGGCTTTGCGCTTGTTGGCTTCACAATGGGAAGGAGGCCTGTTCACTGTATGGTTGCTGATGGGGGTCTGTTTCCATTAAATGCATGGAAATAACTGGTGTAGTCATGCAGAACATCACTAATAGGGTTTTCTCTTAGATTATATTGTGTGTTAGTAAAACGCTTCAATAATTCTAATAGAACGATCTAGAAGTGCTACAGCTAGCACACAAAGGTAAAGCATGACCATTAAAAGGAGCGGTCTTCTCATGAGTTTAGTGTGAGAAGCGGTATGACTGTGGTCTGCACTCAGACGTGAGAGCTTCACTGTGTTGGAGGATTTTTCTCTGCTAGCCTCACCTGTTGTGTCTTTCAGCAGCAGCTTCCGATGACGACAGCGACCACGATTACGAGTTAATTGATGACTCCATCAAGAGCTCTCATGAAGCTATACTGTTCTACTGAAAACACAGGTAGTGATGGAAACATCCAGACCGGAAAAACACTGCTCCCTTTCTTCTTCTTCTTCTTCTCTTCTTCTTGGATATGTAAAATATACATGTGCATTGAAGCTGTTCTCTGATTGGTTAATTCCCTAGTTGTCGCATGACAAATTGCGAAAAAGAGGATTTAGTGCTGTTTATTTCACGTTGCTCCAGTGTTGTTCTGTGGTGTGAAAGTTACTTATCAAAATTTTTGTTTCGCTTGTCACATCTTGCTTCGTAAGTCAAATTAAACCTGCTGAATAATGTTACGTTAACATATTGAATAACATACTGCTTAGTAGTTTTCCATCTACTTAAGAAAAGCGGACAAAAATGGAAACATGACATTTTCAAAGTCTAACATGAAATTCTGTACATGTTTTGTAGTTTCTTTGATTACATGATAGCTGTGCATACTGCCCATGCTTACACGCATACACTTAATGAATGTCAGTGATACAGTGAAAGAATGTCAGAGCCAGGAGGGAGATATTCAGAGCCAGCCTCACAAGCAGGGGAGAGTCCGGTAGAGTAACCCTATCGATCCCATTCGAATCCCAGGGTATGATCCTGAAGCACCTCGCAGATCCAGTACCAGATCACTGCACTACTAGCAATGGCAACACAATGGATTTGCACCAGCGGCCTGATGCAATAGCAGGGCTAATGACTCTTAATTTGGTAAATGTCGAATTGGATCGTATCTGGGGCTCTGTTTGTGAACATGCTGTTTCTGACTTTGCCTTTTGCGCACTGCATTTTACAACTGCTTGAAATTGTTTCAGACTATTTGATAATGTTCTGAAATGTCAGATGCATGTTAATGGTTCACAACCATCTGTGAAGTAAGCGTGACGTGTGCAGTTTCAATCACGTGTGATCAGTCGGCTCCCGTCTCTGAAGCTCTGGCAGTTTGCTTGACTACTCGGTGCTATACAATAGAACACTGTCTGCACAGCAAATGTATTACCAGCACTGAATATTGGTTCAAAATATAGAACTTGGCTGTCTGTAGTAAGCTACCATTGTCCACTGGTACAGAACTACTGCGTTGTTATTGCAGTGTATTGGGTAACTGTTATGGCAATACAATGGTTCAGGTACTAATGAATAGCAGAAAGGGACCAGTAAGACAGCCATTAGCAGAATGACTCGACAGTGGGGACGTTTTCTAATACAGTAACAGTATCACAAAGGCATGAGCTGAACACTGCAAGCTGCACAGCATCCGATATGGTAGAGTGTCAGTTTGATTTCAGTTTTAAGCCCTTGCAGAGTGGGCTTTAAGACATCTGATGGGTGTTCATCAAAAACTTTGTGATGGATTTTGTTTTTAAAGTGGTGTAAATACTGGCTAATGAGAAGCACATTTTTCAAAGACACTCCCAGTTTGAATGTCTGATTGGAGTAAGATGCCTGATTGGTGTTTCTCTCTCCTCAGCGGCAGTGGGTGTGATTTGAGGACGTCTTCTCAGCACCCTGAAGCCCTCTGGGCGTCCTGTTTGATGCCTGACTGCTGTCTAAACCCCCTGCAGTGGAAGTGCTAGCCCAGCCTGCCAGCTTCCTCCGAACGTTTTAAACTCTTTATGCTTCAGCGTTGCTATCTGAGATAACATCCGCAGTGACTGTTCAGTGAAGCAGAGCACTCGGGGTCCATCACCAAGATCATTAGGATTAAGATGTAAAAATAGATTGTATAAGTATCCTTTTTTTAAGTTTAATCAATAAGGCACGAGAGGGCAAGGATTGTGCTGGATATTGTCACTTCTTGGTGCGTTGAAGTATTTGTTACCAGAATAGAAATCTCTAAAGATATTATTTAACTGTTCTTTGTAATTAATTTAAAGTCAAATTGTATATTAATTTCAGAAAGCCAGTCATTAAAGTTTTAACTGTGTCGTGATGTTTGTTTCACTTCAAGTTTTTTCTAGCATGTCAATGTTACAGTTCTGTATCTCAGCATGGCGGGTTCACTTTTTCTTGTTGCTTTTATGAATTGACTATGAATTGCGAATTGCGACTTCTTCAGTAACCCTTCTTTAGTTGTGATGGGCGCAGACTGTTCACTCTGTTTTGTAATGTTGTTTTTGTACTGGATTGTATTAGCCTGATTCTTAAAGCAGTGGAACCCTGTAAAGGGCATTGCTGTCTGGTTAGGAATTCAATGACAAACGTTTCGACTAGACGTCTTTTTCAATGTTTTCAGATTAATAAGCATGACGGTGTGAAACTGGTTAGACCTTTATTGCTATTTTAAACATTAAAATGTTTCATCAATGATTCTCTTGTTCATATTGTTTTTTTAAGCTATACATTGTGGGTCAATTGCATCTCTCCATTTACTTAGACCACTGTCTTGATATTTAATTGAGGTCTGGTTCAACGCCAGTTAGACCGTGCCTCTGTGTTAACACTGCCACAATCCACATTCTGAACTTGTTCCAGTGACTGTCCTGCAGGTTCATTCAGGTCTCAGTGAGTATGGGTAGTAAAGCACTGTGCTGTTCCAGTGATACCCTCCCCTCCCTCTGCAAGCAGGTTCATTCAGGTCTCAGTGTGGAGAATGGGTAATAAAGCACTGTGCTGTTCCAGTGACTGCCCTGCCCGCCCTCTGCAAGCAGGATCATTCAGGTCTCAGTGAGTCTGGGTTGTATTTGTAACCTTATAGCAGCAAAGACTCCCAAAAAACCCCAAAAACAAACAAAAACACCAAAATACCAAGCATCAAGAATCAAAGCGAAAGTATTTCAAAAGGGCTGGCTTGGATCAGAGAGATTGCATCACATATAGTATGAGGAGCTGATGCAAGCTGATTTTCATCAACTCAAGGTCACAGCGGCCAATAAACCCACTGGTGGCTCTTGTATTGTACAGCAGCCCATATAATAACTAAGCACCCAAACGATGCTTTTACATGCATTTAAACACTGCGTATGCAACAGGGCCAACCCGCGCACTGCAAGTGAGCGTCTTAACCACAGCCCAAGAGAAGGTGCAGTTACACGTGCAGTAGTTGTTGCGCCTCTCCAGGAGAGAATGTTAATTTCATGCAGGTTGCGCTATAAAAACATAGAAACAAATCTGCGACAGCACTAGCAAACACTGAAACTGAAGATCTCAGTTTTTACAGCTGGTTTTCGTGGCTCCGATTAGCACAAATCTGGGGTTACCTTATCTAGGGTAAGGATACAAGTTCTTTGTAACCCTGCTGCAGTTAACAAATGTTCTAGGTCTGCAGTGAATTTCCTGTGAAATACAGCATGACTGTGGTCAGCTTATCTACAGTTGCCTGGAACACTGATATTTTTAACGTTGGTTGTTTTGAGAAAGCGACGTTCTGTACGTACTTACTTAAATGTTTGTGCAGCAATAAACCACTCCAAATAAAGTATAGTGTATTGTGAACCGCAATACCCTTTCCCTTCCTTCTATGTGTAATTAAGTCCCATAGTAATAGATCACTTGGATATCATTATCTGACATGAACTAGAAAATACATTTACTGCCTACTGAGTGAAGACCAGGGCAGTTATATGTGTCTCCCAAGGATCTAACCTGAGGCCACTGGTGTCTTCTGTAGATTTTATTTTTCACTTTGACATTATGGACTTTTTTGTGTTGATCAGTGGCAAAAACTGGGACTATTTCAGTCCTAAGTCCTACAGGACTGGGACTGAAATGGTCCCAGTGTTGAAGCAACACATTGTGTGAAGAACACAGAAACAGGATTGATCAATAGAAGCACTACCACATGGGAAACTTACCATACTAACACAGATGATGCGGTTATAAACTTACCATACTAAAACCGGTCACGGGTTCATTTTTAGATGAAGCCTTTTCTTTCACTCAACAATTTATTATTTTTAGCACTTTCTATGAACAGCAATAATATAAAACACAGCTACATTTTAAACAGGGCTGAACTTATGAGGTTGTCTTCTACTGTCAGAGTAAATTATTAATTTAATTTTAGCCAACAAAATAATTCTCTCACCTGTTGCACACCTTCATTCATTATACAGACCGCCAGTTTCCAGCATTAAAACATGTTACAAGATTCTTCATTTAAAACATGCTGTCTGGTACTATGGTTAAATGCATTTCTTTTTGCACGCTATGCTACCTTGGTCATTCACCTGGATGGGAACGTGTCCCTCATTAACCACCCAGCTGCTTCCCCTATTAATTCACATGCTTTCAGCCAGGGCCATGCTTAGACTCAGAAGACACTGCTGAGTTGAAATGACCCAGGAAGTGCAAGTGTAACATATATCCTGAAAGCAAGGCATAGACTATGAGAACTTTCTTTAACCTTGAGTAGTGCCAGATATCCTGTTTTAAAAGGAAAACACGTTTGCTCTAACATGTGTTTCTACATTTGAGACCGATGTCGCTAATGGAAGTACAAAACTGGCAACAGGGAGGCAGCATACATCCCTCGCCACTGCTGTACATACACAGCTAGTAGAATGATCACGTGGTCTAGATCTACTGGATGCATGTGTAACAATGTAGGTTTGGCATACGCACCGATGGGTTCCTCCATATAACCCCACATTAATGCTCTTAAGAATATCCTTGGCAAGCTTTATTATCCATACTCTGTTTAATACAGTACTTTTATGACGCAGGGCTGCAATCCTGATCTTTTAGGAACATGAGGTTTGCAAAATGAAGGTGGCTCTTGTCATTGGTACAGAAACAGTTCAGCTATAAGACTGAATAAATCATAAAATGAACAATTTGAAAAAATCACTTTGAGATGAATGGAACAAACAGACCAAAGAAAGGAATTGTATACAATTGCCATTTATTAACTGATCACATACAAAAAATACTGTATACCCTACATCTATTAGGGTGACTTCCCCACTCAAAAAAATAAAAAGCCACAGTACAGTTAATTTAAATGTCAAATGTGAGCAACCTCACCAACTGCTAGAATTCTTTATGACTTCTGATTAAGTCAGGTCTTATTGAGCACTAAAGCAATTCAAATTCTCCTCTTTGTTGGTTTCATTATCACCACCTTTGACCACCCCTGACTAGTCACAGGGATAAGGGGATTTACAACAAAGGGAACAACACCCTGAAAGTGTCAAGGGAACTGGTGTGCACAGCATGCTTTACGGATCGATGTGCAGGTTCACTGCTTTGAAGTATTTTAGGTCTGAGGAAACACATACAAATCTAAATACTCATCTCTAGATCTCTCTCCCCTGCTTCATTTGGGGAAGTCAGTTTCGCCTCAATAGTCAGGGCCGCTGATATATCCGATTCAGAACCACACAGCCTATTATTTACCAGTCCTGCAAATGACAGCTTTTATTTTCTGCTTTGGGGATCAAAAGAACAGTCACAATACAAAACCAACATGACAAGACTGTCACCCAAAACTGAAGTATAACTAAAATGCCACCAGTGTTATTTATTGCAACTGGATATTGTGCAAGTGCTCGTACAATATACTAATTTGGGGGGGGGGTACTTTTAATATAAGTAAGCATCTTCAGAAAAGAGTGTTGCAGTAAGACTGTAGGCTTCCTCTTTATTCAGGATATAAGATGCTTTTAAAAGCAGGAACTAACTGAAATAAACCAATACACGTTATCAGTTTTTCGCTCGCAACTGGATGGCCCTTCAGTTCTTCGAAGCTTGTGAAAAGAAACTGTTTGGGCAGCACTAACGGGAGTGGATTCCTCCTCGTTTCTCAGTTCCCCGCCTCTGTTGATCTGAAGTGGTCCTCGTCCACAGTGGAATAAATGTGCCCTTCATTACCGAGGAACTCCACAGCCTGCCTGCATTCAAAGTAAAAAGGAGAAAAAGATCATTTAGTCAAAATAATAGGTTGTCTTGTTATTTCAAGGTCTTCCAGTGTACAAAAAATAAAATACGGTACAATAAAGTTGTATTTTAAAACTGTAGTAGTGATTCCCTACATTTAAAATTCAATTTGAATAGACAAATTCACACTTCACAGATATCTGCCCAATTACCTTGACTAAGCACAATGTAAAACACTTACAGCTGGTTTCACAGATGTCAATTAGCACTTACCTTGGACTACTTACTGTTACCTTAGGTAAAGTAGTCCAAGCGGAGTGCTGACCTGGGTCAACGAAACCAGCCAGCAACGTTTCAAAACTCAGAAATACTAAACAAAACGCAATACACTGAATGACAAATGTTTTGACTCGTCTTTGTCAATGCCCTTTTAGTCAAAATGTTTTTCTTGTGAATTTATGAAGTTTATTATTCCCTTTACAGCCTCCATCGGCGAGGTTCCATTCCTAGTAGTATTTGGGTAGCTGCTATCGGCCATGTTTTAACTGAACCAAACTTCGTTGAGAGTCCAGGCCTTTTTAACCTGCTAGACTTATCCGTTTATTTATGCCTTGAATACACTGTGGGACTGTCTGGCACTGTTCTTTTGTGGTTTAAGTCTTGCAGACAGATTCCAGTTGGTCTCTTATGGGGAGAACATGTCTGAAAGGTGTGATGTCCTATATGGGGTTCCACAGGGCTCTATCTTGGGTGCACTGTTGTTCACACTGTATATGATTCCTCTGGGTGACTATTGATAGGCATGGGGTGAATTACCATTGTAATGCGTGCAACACACAGCTTTATTGGTCTGTAAAACCAGGATATACCTGTGCTGATGGGCTACTCATGGTTTGTCCTGCAGATATAATAACTGCTGGATGACTCTGAATGTTCTGAACTCAGAAAACAGAGGTTATGCCAGTGGGTTCCAAAAAACAAATATTGTGGTGTTACAAGAGCTTGAGCTTAGTAACTTCTCTTCAGCTCTCAAAAAAAAAAAAAAAAAAAAAAAAAGTTTTCATTTGAGAAACATATTAGAGAAGTTACTAAAAAGTTTCCCCACTATCATTTGCGAAATACCGCAAAAATTAGACACATAATTTCCATGTGATGCTGAGAGACTTATGCATGCATACATATCAATCAGAATGGATTACTGTAATGCACTCCTCTCTGGTATCCCAAAGTGTGCTATTTCGACCCCAGCTCATCCAAAACAGCGCCGCTGGGATCCTAACTAAAACTAGGAGCAGGGAACACACTACCCCTGATCTGGCTTCTTTACATTGGCTCCCGGTAGAGTTTAGAATTGATTTGAAGATTCTGCTGCTAACCTGTAAAACCCACAATGACCTGGTACCCATTTATTTACAAGAGTTCCTCACCCCATATGTACCCAGCCGTGCACTGATATCACAGGATGCAGGTCTTTTGATTGTACCGAGGGCGAGTACAATTAAAATGCGTGAAAGGGCTTTCTCACACAGAGCACCACAGGTATGGAATGCCCTTCCTAACTCTGTTTCTGTACAGCACCTTGAGATGCCTTTGGAGTGAATGGCACTTTATGAATAAAATTTGATTTGACTTGCACAGCTTGCGGAAGGCTGGTCATTTTGAAGGGAGTGCTTTGATTGGTGTTGCAACTGTTACTCACACACCCACGTTCCCAGATCGCCTGCAAGGAGGTTTTTTCAACCCAATTTTCTATTTCTAATTTATTTCAAAAGGACACCATCTAACACATGCAAGCAATTCACTTTGTGCTATTTTAAACTAATACCCCAACTTTCTTATAGATTCTTTTGCGATCCCCACTTGCCAACTGTTTGTTATTGCAAATCCTATAGCTATGGCCAAAAGTTTTGCATCCCCCCATAGAATGAACACATTTTGCTTCATAAAGTCAAATGAAACCTGCTGAATGTTACATTAACATATTGAATTACATACCACTTTGTAGTTCTCCATCTACTGAACAAAACATGTGACATTTCAAAATCTACCATGAAATACTGTACTACTATTATGGCTTCTGGTAGACTAGCGATAGCATATTTACCCTTGATACTAGGGCTTGTTCCTGTTTCACGTTTGCACCCCATGCTGTTGCAGTTGTTGAATTTAGTTTCACCCTGAACTTTTAGCTACTGCAAGCTTTGTATTTATTTACTGAATGAATGATCTATCTGTATATGTATTTATTTATTGAATGATCTATCAGTATATGTATTTACTTACTAAATGATCTGCTTGTATATGTATGTATTTATTTATTGAATGATCTATCTGTATATGTATTTATTTGTTGAATGACCTATCTATATGTATTTATTTGTATGTGTACTTATTGAATGATCATCTGTATATGTATTTATTGAATGATATATATATATATATATATATATATATATCTGTATATATATTTATATATATATATATATATATATATATATATATATATATTGATATATATATATATATATATATATCTATATATATTTATATATATATGTATATATATATATATATATATATATATATATAATATATATCTCTATGTATTTATTGATCTATCTGTATATGTATTTATTTATTGCTCTATCTGTATATGTGTGTATTTATTGAATGATCTATCTGTATATGTAGTTATTTAAGAACATAAGAACATAAGAAAGTTTACAAACGAGAGGAGGCCATTCGGCCCATCTTGCTCGTTTGGTTGTTAGTAGCTTATTGATCCCAAAATCTCATCAAGCAGCTGGGATCCTTCAAGCAGCTTCTTGAAGGATCCCAGGGTGTCAGCTTTTAATTGTTCTTTCAGAGCTGTAATTTTATATCTGGCATGGTGTTTGCAGTGATGGTGAAGTGCTGCAGGATTTAATGAATTCAGATTCCTGGGCGGGTCTGTCACCAGCCAACCCCACATCCTGTATATTATTCTATAGAACTAGCAGTGGTCCTGAGGAATCTGGAGACACAGTTGACGCGGATTCTGTCACCGTTGCACAAGAAAATCTGGAGGGTATGTGGAGGATGATATGCAAAGGAGAACTGTCCGACAGAGACTCTCTGTGACAACGACGAGCCAGCAGAGGAGTTTAATAATTTCAGTAGAATTTAAAACCATGCAAAACATTACGACAAGGATAGGGGACTCACTTGACGGCCATGGCGTTCATTCCCTTAAGCCTGATTTTTATGTCGTGAATACTTATCCCTTGCTCTTCTTTACATTGCTTGATCAAATTCAACACCTACAAATAAAAACAAATTACAGAAAAGGCAGCATGCAAAACACATATAGCCTAAAATACACAGAATCACCTTCATGCACAGCAGAATAAATTTCACATTTAAGCCATACATATTTATTAAATGTTTGACTGAAGCCAAAAACATCTTGGCTGAAGTTACCATAGTTTAAGTGAGTGGCACAAACAGAAGACAAATAACTAATAAGTCACACCTGAGTCTAGGTTTTTCTTATAGGAGTTGTTCATGCAGTTATAAGGAGAGGAATATGTTCAACCTCAACTGGAGGTAGTTGTGAAAGCCAGGACTGGAGTGTGCTTCACTCCCAGTGTGAAGGGTAAAGCAGCTCCTGCACTCACCTGACTCTGCTGTGGTGTCAAGCCGTTCAGCCCATCATCCCCGGCTCCCGAGAATCCGCTCTCCATGCTTCTCTGCACGCTGAGGCTCTGATTCATGCCACCACCACCCAGCTGAGGGGTTACAAGAGAAGGATGTTACTGTGGCTGCTGCATACAGGCTGGAAAAACAGGGGACTGAAAGTACATATTGTGTAGGGGTGGAATGATATACTAATCTCATAAGTTACATATCACGATGTGCAGGTCGCAATACAACAAGTATCACAACACAAGGAAGGAAGTAAGACTCCTTCTGCATAGCAGTTTCACCCATTCAAGGTGTTACTATCAGCTTGATTAGCCCCCAGTGTATCGGTAACAAGTTCAGGTGTCTTATTAAAATTCATAATAAAATCAGGAATGTGGAGTTTTTTTCATTGCTCTTTTCCACATTTATTTGTAGTGTTTATGCAAGTTAAAATTGTTATTACTTCAGGACAGTGTGTCTGTCCACTGCTTAACGTACTGACGTTGCCTGTATACACACACTTTTTTTTTTTTTTTTTTTTTTTTTTAAAACATAAGTACTTTGTTTTGTAGTTAATTCACAAGTGTGCCTTTATTTGTGGAATATTTTTCCATTTTAACACATTGCTAAATGTAAGGGCTTTGATAACGTTGTGCACATGAATGAATCTTGAATGGATATCCAAACATGAAAATACCATGCTCATCCCAGCACTACTATTCTGACAAATTATAAATAAAGTATACAGCGAGGAGAATGATGAGAAAATGAAGTAGACAAAGGTTGAATGATAAAAGTTTTACCAAACTAAGAAAAACTAAGTTTTAATTTGTTGCAAGAGCAATATGTTGTATGTAAGGTGTCCTCTTACTGTTTAGAAATACTTCACAAGACTTCTAGGCAAAACATTTGTCATTGAATTTATTATTTATTTCTTTTACTATTTCTAAATTCAATACTTTTGCATGTCTAACCGTTACATGTCTCATTGTTATATGTCGTCTCATGCAGTTTGAGCGAAAGGCAAAGACGACGACACAGGAAGAGACATGCTAAAAACAAAGTACAAACTAATTAACCCTTTAAGCAGAGACAAAAGCAGAAGAAAAAAATCACAGTAACTTGTTTAGAGCAAATTAAAAAAATGTAAAGCAACGAGTGGATATAAGCAGATACTATTTCATGAACTAAATGTATCAGGGATTTTTCCTTATTACTGATAATGGAATGAATAACTATTTTATTTATAAATAAATCGTGAAGTGTCCATTACTATTAAAAAATACCCTGCAAGCACTCAGATAATACAATGTCTTGTAATTTGCCTAATAATCAATATTTTTAAACAAAACATATTGTGAGGTCCCTCACGACATATAATAACGCGTTTTTATATATGTAACTAAGCAGAATACACAATAAAAATTAACATTAATATATATATATATATATTATAATATATATATATATATATATATATATAGTATATATTAAAAAAAGTGAAATGTTTGTATATTTTCTGAAGTACTTTATAATGTTCCCCATTCGCAAGAGCATCCCACTGAAAAATGCTTGGTCCTGAAAGAGTTAAGTCATGTCTCCATAGGAACAGATTAGCAGCAACTACATCTCTAAAGATCTCACACTCACAATGTGTGACAAACAATTCTAAACGTTTGAACCACAACAGGACCTACACAAAAAGTTGAAATATTGGGAACGTCAGCTTTGCGTCCATTTTACCACTGAATTACTTATAATATGTGTTTGAGCAGAATGTATTTTCTCTTGCAGTCTTTGGCACAGCAAATTCTTCTTCTCATGAACAACTATTAAACCAAAAAATTTCTCATACGTGATTTTCAATACTGTACATACCACAGGCTGCGGCTTATTGAGGAGAATCTGGGCATGAACCACTTCCAGCATGTGAGAGGTCAACTCATTCATATCCTCCAAAGGCCTGACATTAAAGGCAACCAGACTCTTCTTGGACTGCAAAGGGGGGGGGGGGGGGGGGGGGGGGGATTAAACTTTATTAATACCAGAGAAAACTAAAGCATCTGAACCTCTGATTTTTTTTCCCTTCAATTTTCATTTGTAAGGCTCAAATTCTTGGATTTAAAAAAAAGACAAAAAAATAATTCTCTCTCTGAAAAAAGCACATGTTTATAAAATGTGTGTACCTAAGCAGTCCCTTACCTGGAAAGAGCGGAGATGACATGACACTTTAACGTAATTGCCTGGAGGCACAACAATATTTTCCCCACCTCCTTCCTACAAAACAAGACAGGTGCTGGGATTAGATTTGGTTTACATTTAAAAAAACAAACAAGCAGCGTTTGCAGGGGGAAATGTCCCCAATCCTGTGGTTGTCTGTCACTTCCAGTACATAATGCACCTACAGGCTGATTTATAATCCCCATTGGGGCAGTCACACCAATACCACGCACTCTCTACTGATCTGACTTGCACATAAAACATCGAGATGTTGAAAACTGTGACTTAGCGGAGATCCCTCACACAGTAAAATATAGTACATGAACAATTTACTCATTGCTCAGATTGCTGGCTCTTGTCATTTCAGTATTTGCCCATCTCAACAAACCTGAGACGTGCATTTCAACAGGTCAGGTAATATCGGTCTGTGTAACGGACGTGTGAACTTTGCTGGTATGTCAAACCAGTCTTCCGCTGTGCAGGGGTCTGTGGTGAGTAAAACGAGGAAGTGCTAAGAATGACGTCTCTGGCTTTCTGAGAATTGTAAGCATTCCCAGGGTAGGGTTGGCAGTGTATGTTTACGTAACCCCCACCCTGCATACTGCTTATGTCTCATCACAAACCATTTCAGATGACGGCTTCATAGTTCAGTTTCACGAAAGCGCTTGGGAAAAAATCTCATGATACCCTAAGCAGAATGTGGAAATCATGGGACATGTATCTGGTTTGCTAGCTTCATTCTCTGTGCACCGCTGCTTTCTGTGATTCTCTAGTTCAAGTTTGATTGTGGGTACTGTAAAATAAATATTATGCCTTTTGTATCAGTAACTCACAGAATCAAAGTTTGCATCAGATTAATGATTATTGAAAATATGAGCTTTTCTAGGGGTTTCTGGTAAAAATGTAAGCAAAAGGAAGAATTCCTTTCTCCCCACCAACTATTTCCAGCTGTTTGTTTTTATTCTCCAAGCTAAAACATATAGCACTCATACCCGTGTGTGTGTGTACTTACATCTGTATCCACCCACTGTCTGACGTCAATGGGCGGGGCGGTCATGTCATCCAGCTTATACTGGATGTTGGTGGGTGCTTTCTCCGCATGACGGATCACTCCCACAAGGGTCACCTGCAGGTCAAGAGAGAAGTGAAAACTTGCATCAGCACCTGTGATTACGTTGGGAGAAACAGGCTTTCCCAAGCATAGATGCAATTTATACATTTCTCACACCTGCTACCTACTGTATATAGTTCAATTACCTTCTATAAAACAACAATTTGGTACTTTACTGTACTGCGGCCATTACTGCATATTACTGAACTCCCACTGCCACCAACAGGTAGCAGGTTGTATCTGAGCACTCCTGCACAGGATGTGAATTTATAGTGCTGTGGCTGGATAAACGGGTCCAACGCATTGAAATAAAAATCTGGAAAACTAAATCTGCAGCAAATGGCTAAGAGACAGCGCCTATGCTAATGAGAGGCAAGAAGCCAGTTTATCACCCATTGAAGCTGCGAGTGCGCTCTCACCTGTGACAGCTCTACTTCTCCAAATCTGAAGACATCCTCTGTCTGGGAGACAGAGAGCACCTGCGCCACAGTGCAGGGGACGATGGACTGAGCTCGGGATCTCTATAATGGAAACACAGTAACACACACACCTGTTAAGAAGACACAGCCTAGAACAAGTTCTGTTAAATTTAGTGCAGCTGTAAGATACCGAGTTGTGTTAGAAACACAGTGCGCACAGTAACACAGCAGAACAGACCAGTGCACTCACTAGGTTAAAAGTACAAGGAACCTCCTCCTCTACATTTAAACTAAATCACATCACACTGGAGCTTGAACAAGTTGAACATACAAATAAAAAATAAACCTTCATATTTCAGCTGATTCACTGATCGTATACAGTGCTCTTTATTAGTATAGCACATGTGTTATTTAAAAATGCTAGATGTCCCGCTTTCCACCCTCGATCGCTGCCCCTTTCCAGCCTGGAGAAAACAGCACATACTATTAATAAATACTGGGCAGACCTGAGGCCAATTACACCTGTACCTGTGCAATTGTATTTGTAATTACCATATAATTGATCAATTACAGTTCAATTACACCTTAACCCTTTACGGGGTCATGTTAACACGACCACACTGAAGAGGGCTTCTAGGATGTAAACATGATAAAGCACTTGATGACGTACAGGGCCACCGTACTTT
>NC_054565.1:5447976-5465380 GCF_017654505.1 Polyodon spathula | reverse complement strand
AGTCAACAGCATTGTAGCGCAGAAAAGAATCCACGTGTATCAGTTAGCGTTTGAAAAGGTTCAGTTAGGTTCAGTACTCACTACTTCCCCTACATGTATTGGGGCTTGTAGGGAGGAAGTGAGAATGAGTGGCACGCCTCCTCATACCGCGATCTCTCCCAATAAAACCTTTTGAACCCACGTTTTGAGTGTCCACCATTACCACAGATGCTTTACATGAAAGGAAAATCGGCATTTCATTTTTCAACAATCAGAATAGCACTGAAAATACAATCCTTTAATTACCATTCGCTATCACCATTATTACAGCGTTACTCTCTTTAGACTTGCTACATATTACAATGAGTGCTGGAGTGCTTTTGGTTCGTTGCTTTTTTAATGTATATTTGTAATAGAATTCTATAGATTACAAGCCAATTCCTGGTGACTGGTATCGAAATAAGTCCATACGCTTTACGCCACATGGTCAAACTGATGCTAAACGAATTAAGTGAACCTGACCAACAGCACAGGAAGCAATAGTGTAAACCTACATTTATAGCAGTGTGCTTGAAAGATGTGCTTTATCAATGCAAAAAAATAAAGGGCCAAACCGTCTTTATCACCATCTTCAATGGGAAAATATTTAAATGTTTCAGTGATCTTCAGCACATGAAGAAGGGGGGAGTGACACGCTTTTTTAAATATATCTTGCCGTGACCATATAAAAATTAGAGCAGGAATTGATAATCGATTATTATTTTACAGGCAATTTGTACTGTAGGCCTACTGGCAGATTTTTGTGAACTGGTATTTGTAGACACGGTGCGTACAATACAATACAGTGCGTACAAGACACGGTGCGTACATTAACAAGCGCCTGTTCAACACGTACCATCGCCCCGCTATTAAATACGCGATGAGGTTTCCACAGATAACGTACTGTCGTGTATAATAATAACAGCAGCCGCTATTAAACGTGCTGGTATTGTCCTCATACCTGGTGGACAAAGACGTCGACCGGGGCCTCCAGCGGGGTTCCCTCTCGGTTCGTCATGGAGAGGAAGCCGAAGCCCATCCTCACATTGAACCATTTACACACGCCAGAGCCGGAGAACACCTGACAGTCCTGCTCGGCGGCCGGCGCTTCCTCCTCTTCGGTCTTCGCACAACCACCTTAAAATTACACGATACGAAAACAAAACGTTACATTTGTATAGTTGCAAAGCGGTGTTGGTGGCTCCCTGTACCGTTTCCTTTTCTCAATCCCAAAGATACATGAAGTACTAAGGTAAGATCCAAGCGTGCTCGAAAGGCGTAATTTGAGTTTGAAAATACCCGCTGATATAAAAGCCACCATCTATCTATTCATAACATTCATAGACATAAAGTACAAATCTGTAGTAAACTATTAGGAACAGCTGTATCCAATAAAAACGTTCTACCGTGTTTGCGTGAGTCTTTTTCAAATCATTGTGGATTCTGGGATACGTACAATGCATATGTTTTGTTGTTGTTGTTGTTTTTTTTTTTTTTTTTTTTATCAGCAATCCATATAAAACGCGTTTACTTGGCAGGATGGCAGTTACACTGAACACCGCGCACAGCAGGAATGCACGGTAAGAGGTCAGCGTCCTCGTTTTATTAAGATTAACCACCAAAACGATTCTGTATCTGATACCGAAACCCGGTGTTTTAGCTGTGGCGTGACAACTGACAAACACTGAGCAGTGGTGCACAACTCAGGTCATGAAGGGCCGGTGTCCCTCTTGGTTTCTGTTCTAACCATACCCTAAATTAGTTAATTGGACCAATTAAGCTTCTAATAAGGTCCATTAAAGTACTTTAGGGTGCAGTTGGAATAAAAACCTGCAGACACATCGACACTCCAGGACCGAGTTGTGCACCACTGCTTTCAAGGCAAAAGTTGAATCCATCAGGCAATGAAATAAATAGAAATGTACCAGGCTGAACTGTACAGATAAGGTTGTTCTTTTGGAGGTCTAGAAATCCGGCTGAAGAAAATGAAAAGGAAAGCAATCGAAATTGAAATAATAATGCATATATATATATATATATATATATATATATATATATATATATATATATATATATATATATATATATATATATATATTCATCTATTTAAAATTACGAACCCAATCAGAACGCCCTTGCGGAATGTAAACTACCCTCTTTGTTCAATCAAAATAATTATATACAATACATACATACACATACGCTCTTTCTCTCTTATAGGGAACATATAGTCATTCCCCAAAGCCACATGCACATCCGTTTTGCGTGGAAACGCAACTTTTTTGTTTTAGTTCAAATAAAATAAAACACCCAACCTGTAAATTCCTGGTTTGAAACCGAGCCCATCCTGCTCTTCCCGAAAAATGTAATCCCGAATCCCGATATATATATACAACAAATCCCTCTGCCCCAATCCACGAGCCCTCAGAGATGCTACCGCTTCCCTTAACAGCTTTCAAATCAAAAGCTCGGGGAAACAAACAAAAGCTTTGGCAACATCTTCACCCAACAATGGAGGTGGGAGGGCCGGGAGCGATTTTAAAAAAGAATCCCAAAATCTGAAAGACAATGAGGGTGAACCCAACCACCCCCCCCCCTTTTAAAATAGACCCCGAGATCAAACCATAAACATTTACAATGGAATCTACCTTCGGCCATGGCTCTCCGGGACTCTCGGATACCTTCCGTACTATCCAACAATGCGTAAAACACAAATATCAGGGATTCACTTTTTGAACTCGATTGTTAAAACGAGCACGTATTTTCTCCACTTCCTCTAAAGATTGTATTTTTTTTGGTCACATACTCTTCCAGTAACCTGCCCCCCACCACCACTACCCCCCACCTTTTGGGAACTCCACGTGATTCTCAATTACACTCTCTTCACTGTTAATTACGCATTCCTGAATGAAGGATACAAAATCTAGCAGTGACCAATCACAGGCAGAGACCACCTAGCAGAATAGCCAAGGAAGATCACAACCCCCCTCCTTCCTCTCTGGACAGTATTAAATGACCATCCACCCCCCATCCTCCGCCTTTCCCCACTTGGTTGTAACGGTCACTTCGTGCTGAAGTGGTCCTTTAAAACATTAAAGATGACCATTCCACATTCCAAACCTTAAAGTCGAAAAGAAAGAGGAGGAGGGGGCATTTCCTTTTGAAAAAAAACAGTATCCATTCCTTACGTGTGTGTGTGTGGTTATTATTACAGCTAAGGTACAACCCAGCGTCTTTACACGATATTTACAGCGCAATATCCCATTTAGTATGTCCATAATCCCGCTTGCGGTTTTATATAAACTGCTAGCGTTTGATAGCGTTTTAACACCGCTTTACATATCATTTAATTACACAGAATTAATACAATTCAATCAAATGCATTTCAAAGAGGAGAGAAACAAAACAAATACATATTTGAACAATTGTATTTTTCGTTCAAGACTAATCGGGGTCTTTAGAGGTAAATTGTCCTTTCAATGCTATGGGATCAATAATATTGGATGTTGTGGATATTTGTAGAAAATGGAAAACACGGTTATTTTGTTAACGCTTTAGTTATAATCCAACACATTCTGAAACCGATATCTATCTGTTTCTTTATCCATTAGGATAATTTTTTTTTTAAATTATTTTTTAAAGTGCATTATGTGTAACCTATAGCAGGTATAAAAATGTGAAGTGTTTTGTGCAAGACCTTGGCTTTGGAAGTCTAATTAGTTGACCTGTTCAATTAATTACTAACATGAGTAGAGGCTAATAGCTAATTAACTTTTTATTTATCATATTTACAAAATCTGTGGTGTTATCTTTTACAAAAAACATTATTATTATTATTATTATTATTATTATTATTATTATTATTATTATTAAACTGGAATATTGAATGCCATTGTATAAGGGTGTTCGTGAAATGTACGGATTAATTTGTGTTTATGGGCCTTTGCGTGGGGATTTTAGGAGAAAGTAGCCATTTTATTTGGCTTTGAATAAAAAAGAGGCAGTGTTTATTTACTAATTGATATGCAATCTCCATTTAGAACAAACGAAAGCATGACCTACAGCACACAGAAACCTGTTTAAATGCGTAATCGACCCTTGAAATGTTGTGTTCGGCTGCCGACTGCTCGGTCCAACAGCGAGCACTGTACCTGGTTTTAAACGCGCTGCAAGGAACGCAGTTGCTTCGTTTTGCTGGGCTATCTGGCTGCAGGGCGAGTGTGGGGGAGGGGAAGCAGTGACCACAGCAGGTCACGTTTTATCAATTGCGCTATTCTCCAATAGTCAGTTTAAATTTGCTGACTAGACCGTAAAATGCACAAGGGAGCGGGATCACCTTAAAAGTATATATATATATATATATATATATATATATATATATATATATATATATATATATATATATATATATATATATATATATATATATATATATATATATATATACACACATATACACACACACAATGTTAACAAAACAAAAAAGGATATATTGCCTGCATTTTATTATTTTTTTAAATACATTTTTTAAAACAAATTGTTCGCCCGAAAGATATATTTTTGTCATGCACAAGTACATTTTAGTTTTTTTCCCCCCTTTTTTGGAGAATATTTGTGAAATAATGTTCACAGGACGGATTCGGGCACAGCTGCAATATCCAGTGTGCGTGCACTAAGATAACAGATACAATCAGACTGATCCGATTAACGAATGCTTCTGGTTCATCTTCAGATCAAGTGTTTAAGAATGAAACATGTTAGTGTGTGTGTGTGTGTGTGTGTGTGTGTGTATATATATATATATATATATATATATATATATATATATATATATATATATATATATATATATATATATATATATATATAGCAATATATATATAATACAGCACTGTTCATGTGTTGTTTTAGTCCATATAAAAGCCTAACATAAACACTAATATATTCTGTTTATAATATTTGTTGTATCTTTAGACATTTGATTTAACTGGTTTTGTGGTGTGTGTGTGTGTGTGTGTGTGTGTGTGTGTGTGTGTGTGTGTGTGTGTGTGTGTGTGTGTGTGTTTTGCATTGTAAATACGTCATGTGTTGAAGTATTTATTTCTAGGTTATTCAAACTAGTTATTTTGGCTGTGCTGCTAAATTGCACAATAGCCAGGTAGAAATGCAAGACACATATTACTAAAAGTGATGTTAGGCTTCTAAAAAAACTATTTTACATATTCAGTGTTGGATTATTCAATATTCAGGGGTCTTATTATAGTATTCCGTATTGCAGTACATAGTAAGAAGAAAGACGTGATTGGGATCTGCACATTTACAGCGCAGCTACCTCGGGAAAATGTCTCCTCATTTGTGTTACATCTCGAATAAGGAACGCTGTCTTTTAGAAACCAGGGTTCCACTGTTGTATATACCTACTGTTTAACTCTATAGTTACACATGCGTTTCTAATGATAATTAGCAATAATATTTTTTTCGTTAACAGCGTGAACATATAATATTGTTATCGTCGTTTAAATATTAAATTAGGACCAAACCTGTCATTCTTACTTTTAAAGACAAACATGCGTATACAATCCACGAATGCACTGTTTGTTTGCTTTATTAATCTTGCTGTCACGATTTAATCAGCGGTGGCAATTAAATCTGCCTCAATTTCGATCGCAGCCATTACGAGTTTGTAACTCAGAAAACAGAACAAAAAAACTGAAACTGGTGAATTTGCCCAGCGCGTCTGACAGAACGGGCATGTTACCCAGTTACATCTTTATTTAAAAACAGCAAAATAAAGTTGTTGTTGTTTTTTTTTTTTTTTTTACTTTGTTCTTTTTACATAATCAATAATAAGGAATTGACATTTGATTTACGATCTTCTATTATGGTGCGCCACTATTTTCATCGATTGTGATCAATCGGGCTGTTCGGGAAACTGATGCCGGAGGCAGCGCCCAGTAACTGAAATAATGTGATTTAAACAGTCAGTGTGCGATATTAGCTACATGGTCTGGATTGATCAAATATTACCGTGAATGCAGGGATATTAAACTTATCGCAACTTATTTGGTTGCAGCAGGAAATTATACAATGTAAAACCTTTATTGTAATAGTTACATTTATATACGTATATACACATTAAAATGCGCTTAAATCTAATGAGATTGAGTTTTTGTATATTGAAAAAAAAAAAGTTTTTAGTGTATACGAGGAACTGTTTTTAACTTGCCTCAAGCTTTGCCTGAATAATTTCCCGTTTTTGTAGAATCACGGGATTATCACATCGCCACGTGACTATAACCCTGGTTTTGCTGTTTGCAAAGGCTGCTGGTTAATCGAGTTGCCAGAGCAATCTGGATTTGAGCAGTTCACAGCTGCATTTGAAAAGCTGTCAGGATGAAAAAGGCGCATTCAAATGCCCGTAGCAGTGATAATCAGCAATGGCTCTCTAATAGTCCAAAACGGCCCAGTTTTTGTGTCAGCCAGGAAGTAAATATCGGTTTTAAACATGCATTGTTTTCTAGCACTTACAATCAGACAGACTCAGAGTATTGAACCAGTCTGCAGCTACAATGAATGCTCTAGTGCTCACCTAGACTGCGCCAAAAAGAAACAGTTTGAAACTACGCCACTCACTGCTCTCCTCATCAGCGCGAAGCTGCTTTTAAGGTCGTGTTCTCTGCTATCCACATCGCAGGCAAACTGTCCGCTTCATAGTATGTACATGTGCATGGGCAATGTGGCCATGGTAGAAAACCGGGTCCGCTGTTTGGAAAACGTCTCCACCAGACACCTACAGCACAAAACCAAATTAAAACAACGGCTGTCTGGACAGTATAAACACATCGACACCAGAACAACAAGGGACCTGTTCAAATGCCGTTATGCTAATTAGAGGTATAGGTTTTTTTTTTTAAATTTGTTTTGTTTTTGTTTTTTTAAGCCTCGCTTATTAACAATTTCATGTTTCTGGTCTCACGTATTCTGCTGTTCATGCGAGTCAATCAATTTGAATTGCGATGGGATATGCAAAGCTCTGCAAGACAACAATTTAAACGGTGCCAGCAGCGTCGCTGAATTGTTACCGTGTATTCCACTGCCAGCAGGTTTGACTGTGTATTCGTTTCAATGTCATTCATTTAATATATGCAATGTGAACTGTGGAGTGTATTATCGCTGTATTAGACACCGCGACAGAGCTACAAGGAAGTCATGCAAAAACAATGCAGCATCTGAGCTGCAGCCGACAGAAATCGTGTTTCTAATTCTGAGTCCGTGTACATTATATATATATATATATATATATATATATATATATATATATATATATATATATATATATATATATATATATATATATATATATATATATATATAGCTGATTCCCTTATCCAGATAAATATTACGGTACAAAGCATCACATTACAGATCATCACATAGTAAAGTATCACATTTCAGAGTATCACATTATAGGTAAGAGCAGTTGCAAAGTACAATAAAATCAGCAGCAAAAGATCAAATTCAAATAAGAGCAAAAAATAGAGAATATAGTAAATAATTCCACTAAGAGAGACAGGTTCGACTGAGAGCAGTTAACTTATAGTAAAATATTAGCTTTAAATGTCAACATGAAAAAATAAATCTATTCTATAATAGGCCTAGTATTTGAAACGAACGCACAGTGAGCTATATTTAATAATAACAATACCATTTTTGATTGCAATTTTTCGAATATTGGCCTACATATCAACAAAAGTACACGGCCTCCACACATCCGTTTTTAACTGTCAGTCTTTGTATTAAATATATTTTCCGATTGTTTCTTTCTGCCAAGTATAAATGATAATAATAATAATAATAATAATAAATAATAATAATAATAATAATAATAATAATAATAATAATAATATCACTAACTTTCAACATGAATACAAACATATATTTCATAACAGTATTTTAAACGAAAGCACAGTTTCTATTTAGGAAAGAAAATATCGTGAGGTTAATTAAATATCAAGTTAATGGAATGTTAACTTAGTGCTGGAACTTTAGGAATTTGCCTAATTGGCTCTTGTCATGAAAACCAATATACGCGTTTAATTGTGTTGTTATTGCTGTGAGGTTTAAATAGTAAACCTCTATTTTCAGTCACCCTATAATATAATAAAGTATTGGTTTCCATCCTCAACTCACTCCCCTGAAATGGTCCAAAAATGTGTGCCAATATTCCGAAGCGCTTGTTATTCTGCGCCGGTGATGTATCTATGAAGCTATCGCGACAAACGGAACCAATAAAACAGTAGGATTGATTTAAAAATAATTAACGATGTAGTTTTATATAGACATTTGTACCAGAAAAAAGAAAGATACACGACTTGTTTAAACGCTTGAAAGCAATGCGCGGGTACGCTTGCACTGCGGTGAAGTGTTGACAGCCACCGGCACCCCTCCGCTTTCTCTGCGCTCTGGACACCGGTCCCTGTCACTCTCACAGACGCCGCTTCGTGTTTCTCCTGCTGCTGCTCGACTCGTAGTTCTCTAGTGGCGGAGGCTGCTGTTGCCTGTTTTTCGTTGTTTATCTACTTCCTTATGGGTTATAGTGATTCACTTATAACACTGTGTTTGTACTGCACTAGTATAATGAACACTACATTTATCTGTGACTTGCAAGAAGCGCCCCCTTTTTAAAATTCATTCCAACATATTAATGAAACCTTGAGCTTTTTTTGTTTAGGTCTAATCATTGGGTTACTAAGGTACCCTATTACATATCATTTTAAGACGGTAAAGAAATTAAGATTTTAATATTACGAACCCATAGGGTTACCATAACGCTGTGCATTGCAGTTCATAATGGCGGTTTTTCTTTTTCACACTAAGTGAAAGCAGTGATACATACAGTGAACCTCTATTTAAAATGTCTGGCACATACCTTATGGATGTGTTTAAGAACGTTTAAAAAATACGTCACACATATTCTATTAAAATACATTTGAGCCTGTGTGGATAGCAAACAAACATGGTAACAGTCCGTTATCCTGTGTCTATGCAAGCCTTCGACAGCTAATACAAACGTTTCGCTTTTCCCATTTTAAGCATTTTATCCTTTGAATTTGGGTTCTTAATATTTACAATTCTTACAATTAGCAATTCTTAAAACGTGTTTTTCTGGATACTAGTGTTCACCAGTAAGATTCTGAGAGAAAACCAATCCGAGCGCTTTGTGATAGGAAATATTTCCGAGTCCCTGTCCAGGGTTCTGATCGATGTATGGCCCAGCATAAAAAAAAAAAACAAAAAAAAAAAAAAAAACAAACAAACAAACAAAAAACACACACACAGAACGAAAAGGAACGATTTGGAGGGGGAAAAGACATTTTTTTCAAAGCAATTAATTATATAATTTAATAATTATTTCAAAACACACACACACAGACACACACACACACACACACAATTAAAAACGTCGATAAACAAATAAGCGATACAATCATCATTATAATAACATACATGAATATTTTATTTTTTAAAAACAATACACATGGAAAAACTACCTGTGGTTTTATATGCAGTCCACACAACGGTCTAAATTTAAGCAATTATAATGCGTTATAATTTAAGCAGGCCAAAAGTTTGTTCACAATTATTTATTGTTTTATTTTCCTTTAATCTGTTAATAGTTTTCTTAACTTTATTTTGAAGTGCAAAGATACCGATGAATCTGACACAATCTATTTGAGAGACATGAACCATTAAAGAACTAAATGTTAGCACATGTATTTATTAAATCTTACCTTGAAGGTATTATTCTACTCCATTGCGGGCTCAATTATTGTGTATAGCTACAAGAAATTCTTTCAAATCAGAAGCCCTATAAAGAACTGCTTCTAAATTGTTGCATGCTTTGCTTATATTTCACATTATACGTGTTTATGATCTGTTTTATACTTCAACACTTGATTTTATTAAAATGCCTTTATATTTATATAACGTATTTATCTAAAATAACAAGAATGTACAACCGCATATTCATGTATACTTATTGTTTGATCAGTGCCACCAAATATTAATTTATTATTTGTTAAGCCAAGTTGTAGAATATTCTTTTACCAGTATTGCTAACTCAAATCGATTATTTACTACATCACCGTAGATCGATTCATATAGGCAGCATTAACATACAGGAAGCGCTATTTTAAAATTCAATTATGTTTAGCCTATTCGATTACAATTTTTACTTCAAATTATCTTTAACCTCACATGTTTATTTAGATTTTCATACAGAACCCTTCAACCCTTTCAGGACCAGAATTAAGCCTAACTATTACAAATGCACCTTTCAAGTTAGAAATGTAAAGGCTGAATAGCCCAATACAAAAATCTGTTTCTATTACAGCTTTAAACACACGCTGTGGTTGTAATAAAGGATGTTATTAACGATAATATATGGTTAATAACAGCATGCTACAATGTTACAGTGTTAGCACAATTAATTAAAACAATATCATTAGCATGCCATTAAACGTTACACTGGTAATGTGGCATTGCAATGTGTTTGTAATACACTTTTATTACTGAGTATGCAGCTCCTATACGATCACGGTTTATTACGCATTGTTTAGACTGTTTCTTTTCACAGGTCTCCTGCAGTACGGGTTTTACTTTGTGAAAAAAAAAAACAGTTTTACTAACCTGGAGCTGGCACTGTCAGAGAACAACAGATGTGCAGGGAATTCATCATCCAGAACTCCACACCTAGAACCACACCTAGAACGAAAACAGTAGCAGGAGTCAGAATTTGTTTGAAGGGAGTTTTACACATCATGATTCATTGGTGTCTGTTTCCCCTGTATTGAGCCCTCTGCAGTAGAAAGGGGTATTGTTGACTGTCCGGTTTGTTTACAGTCTCCAATGGTAGTTTTCTATAGAGACACAAACCCGCCAGTGAAATCTGCTTGAAACACCGTCAGATCACTGCTTGTTTAGAAAGGTATTGGACAGTTGCTCTCTTTGAAAGGTTATGGAAATCACGTTGCTTCTACAGCTGGTTTTAGCTCTAACTTGTGTTCAATCACAATATAGCTCTACTGGTAATCATTTATGTTGATTGTAAATATAATGGTTGAGAAATAAAGAAATATTTTATGCAACAGAAAACACATTTCAGTATTAGCATTTATACAACATGCTTTTTCTATGCTTCACCATCCATTCACTAACGATTCACAATGGAATACAATATTCCAATTAGATCTTATGCAATCGATTTTAAACACATTTTTAATTTTCAAGTAATTAAAAAAAAACTATAATTTGTTCCATAAGATGTGTTTAATTATTGAACAGCTGGTTCAACAGTGCAGACACACAGACAGACTGACGAAGAAGAAACGTACCCACCTGAGTTGCAGCCCGTCCATTAGTTTCAAACAGTGAAACGTATTTTACTGCATCTTCGATATTAATAAATGGTTGTTCTTTCCGATTCAACCCGTCTCTATTTGTTACTCGTAGATGTCTTAGTTCAGCTTCCTATTTTGACCGATCAAAGCTTTGGCGCTTCCTATCTTGACCAATCTGCCAGGTCTACTCTGTACCTATAGCCTACATATAAACTTCAGTGGCGCTCAGTTTATTTATACAGGAGAGACTGACCGGGAACTTTTCAAACCCTTACTCAACCACCGGCCGCGTTAACCGCAATCCACTTTGAATAACACTTTGACACTCCCATTCTCCCTCAATTCTAAACCAACGCAAACCTCAATTTCTCAATTTGCAGCAGGTGTTCTCCGAGCCTGATTTAATGGGACCGGACCAATATTTACAGCTATGGCCAGAAGCTATGCATCACACTATATAATTAACTCATTTTGCTCCATTGAATGACACCTGCTGAATCATGTTCGGTTGACATATTTAATTACACAGGCCGACCGCTTTGTAGTCTTCCACTATCATTTTGTAGTTTCTTTGATTACACGATGTTAAATATCTATATTATGTTCATATCTTTGTTTTTTTTTTTTTATTATGTCTCAAGGTGATGCAAAACCGTTGTCCATAGCTGTATATATGTGTGTTCCACATGCACCCGATAATAGATGGCATTACTTGGGCATCTGCTCAGGTGAGTGAGTGGGAGGATACTTGAATCCAGTGGGGAATAGTCTTTGTGTCTTCGCCAGCCTGTTCTGCTGTGTTCCTTTGTGTTACCCGGGCTCTGTGGATTTGTTTACCGCGGTGCCCGGAATCCAATCTATGGGCTGATCACCAGGGAGAGTGAGTCAGGCGTGAGTCATCGTCATCAACAGATCGGCGAGCAAGCGCTTTTGACAAACTTAGGATTTAGGACAAGAGACTCGGGGGACGATATAATAGTCCTTCAGTTCAGGGAACAGGACAGACTTGCCAAGCAGATGCCGGGGTCTGACCGCAATATAGGCGCGGTCCAAGGCTGTGGTCTGACCGGTCTAACAAAGCTGATGTGCTCTGACCAGTCTAACAAAGGAGATGTAGGCGGGTTGCTAAGCTGTCTGTCCTGCTGGTCGCGCCGTTAAGAAAGGCCACCTCTTTATCACCTGGAACTGAAAATTACGAATAACTATCAACAGTCGTGTTTCTACATTATCTCTCCCTCTCTATAACAAACAGCTGCTCGTTACAGATGGACAGTTTCCAAGAGAAAACGCCTTTGTTACGGATGAAACTAAACAATGGATGAACGTTGCTGAAGCTTTTGTTTCTGAAAGATGAACATAGTTTTGCTCCCGTGACAACGTTATTTTGGTATGACCACATCAGCCTCTAGTTATACAAATTTAAAGTGTGGGACGATATCACGCACTCCAGCAACACGGGGTGAATCGGAACACTCACTTACTGTTTTACCAAGCAAGACAAACCAGTGGTGGTCATTGTAGGAATTCCAGTCAAGGAATGAATAGCCTTTTAAATGATATACTGTTTCAAAGCTCATCAATAAGTATAGTAAGAAAGACCAGAATCTGAAATGCATTTTTTGATCAAACAAGGACTCCCCAACCCCAGTAATTATTAAACCAATTAGGTTAATAACTACTTGTTTATGGTTTAGTTTGAGAGGAATCCAGATACTATGTGTGATGTGAGGGTTTGAAGACACTGACAGAGACTTTTCAAAAGGTTCCAGAAAACGTAACCCACTTTATATTTGTTGGTATAATAATATTGTGGCATGGTTATTCCCAATATAGGTTGACCCAGTGTACAATAGATAGTCAGACTGATAGCAGCCACTGATGAGTGAATTTTATTAGGGTCACCATTTTCATAGACTCCACAAGGTGCTGGAAGGTGCCCTGATTGATGTAAATCCATACAGTCATTAAGATTTCATTATTTCATACAGTTGGTGCAGAGAGGCAGGAAGGTGATTGTGCATCATTCAGATTCACCCTCAAATCATTAGCACTCAATTGTGGCGTAGTGGTTTGGTGCATTATCATGATGAAATGAGTCACTTTGGATCAAATTTCCCATTGTTTTTCTGGCAATATGCTGCAATGCTGGTGCTGACTAATAATATAGACCCTTTTGGCTGATCTGACCTACATTGCATGTGTCAATGACAGGTAACTGGATCTAAAGACATAAAGAGCAGCTCCTGCACTCATACAGCTGGTCTCACAGACCCAGATTATCACTAGGAACCTGTCCTCTCTCACTCAACTACACAATGAGGTCCTGCACCAGGAATCTGTCCTCTCTCACTCAACTACACAATGAGGTCCTGCACCAGGAACCTGTCCTCTCTCACTCAACTACACAATGAAGACCTGCACCAGGAACCTGTCCTCTCTCACTCAACCCAACTAAACAGGGATGTACAGCACTAGGAATTGACACTTCACCCTCCCAGAGTCCAGAACTGTAACCAAGGCAATGCCACAGACCAAGACCAGCTGTATGCTATGCAGCAGCAGCAGTGTGCTGGGATATAGCAGCTTGGCTTTTCACTAATGTTAGCCCCTTGTGAAGTGATCCTTACCCAGCCGGACTCACCCAACCTCAAGTAAGGAAGGTGCTTGTCCACCTGCCTAATGCTACCTCATAAACATACATGCACAACACAATTGCTTCTGATTTTCTCCTTGGTGGGAACAAGCAATGGTGAGCTTGGAAGGGATGGGCTTTGATGGGCTGAACTGCCTTGTCTCCTTCCCAAATGTTTCCTATCTTCCGTTGTTCTAATCCAATGACCAGATTTTATGTTAAAATTTATCCATAAATTCACCTATGTTAATTGTTATTTTAACGTTTTATTTTAATCCCAGATTTAAAACATTTTTGAATAGAGAATTCTTTCTTTTTATTTTTTTTGATGGAAAACTAACATCCCTGCTAACCAGGCTCAGGTGCACAACTGTAAACCACAGGACAGTAAGGGTGAAAATGAGGAATTGCTAATCTCTCAAGATTAAGACTTCAGTTTAATATCAACCATGAAAACAGATGATCCAATTTTGTGTAATGTTACGCTTCTGAGAGGAGAATGTATAAAACTTGCTGGAAACTACTCAGAATATTAAAACAACTAGATTAGTTCTTGGTAGATTAATAATATTTCATACACTGCTGCCTTTGTTCCTTCAGAATAGAGCTCAGAATACTCAAATGCTCCTATTAAAATTAATTTATTTTCACAACCCTTGTGAGATCATCTCTGGATTAAAAATGCATTATTTTACAAAAAGCATTCATTGACCAACATGCTTTTTTATTAACTCTTTAAGCTAAAGTGAAATAAAGGGTTTGTATTATGAAGGAAATGCACAGCATTCATTTGAGCTGTTTTGCCTCACTGCTATCAAAAGAATCCTCATGCCATCCAGTTTGAATGTAATTTGAAGAATAATAATGTTAAAGTAATCTTTAAAATTACTTTTAACTCAGAAAAAACTGCAAAAGAAAAAGCAACTTCAATTATGACTTTTTAAAATCTATGTGTCACATATGCTTTCTGTAATTATCTATATACAGCTTTAAAATACAGATTATGATGTGACATGCACCTAATATTCTTTATGGATATATTTGACACAATCAACAGGTTCAAGTATTTGTGAATAACCTTTTTAACAGAACCCCCATTCTTTACAGCTGCTGCATTGTTCCTGGGAGACCTGTTTGAAAAATGATGGAAAACGCCTGTTCCACAACAACTGATTTAGCCGTGGTTTCCATAGCGACGCAATTGCCCTTCCTTCCCTCTGGTAAAAGGAAACAACCTTCACCTGACCTTTGACATTGGGAGATTCCACTAAACAATCCTGCACGCATGCAACCAGGACCATTACTGGTGAAGGATACACTCACAAGTGTCATACTGGGAGCCTGGGACTTACTGCTGTTCAAATCAGGGGACTGGAATCATACTGGTCACGAGACTATAACGTTTATCATTAAAGGAATACTTTAAATTTTCAGAATTGAATCTATCTATCTATCTATCTATCTATCTATCTATCTATCTATCTATCTATCTATCTATCTATCTATCTGTCTGTCTGTCTGTCTGTAGCTATATCTCCTTCATGCTCTGGGTCCACAGATGTGGAAATGAAATGTTGTTAAATATATAAAATGACTCTTGTGTATAATTTTGAAAAGTTAGTAATAATACGTTTATTTTGCCTATATATTTTCTTAGATTTTAAATAATGTTGTGACTGTAGGAGATATACATCTATATCTATCTCTCTATATCTAGAGCAGTGTACACACGTATAGAACACCCCATTGCTTCTGTAGTTTTGTTGTGCGTATGAAATCAAACCACTGGAACTGAACGTATTAGAAAATTGTCAAAAAATAGGCAAGTTTGAGGTTGTCTAAATTAATTAATGACTTTAATGGGTCACTCATGTAAGTCGTTTAAAATAGTAAGAGAAAAGGAACTCGTAACCACAACTAGTAAAATGCATGAGACTTTTTAGAAGTTGTTTAAGATTCCTGATTAAAGCATAAAGCGGTCTAACATTTTCACACAGGAGTGCCTGTTGTTTCTATATCACTGATTACTGACTTCATGCAGATAGGTATATCAAGGATATACCAGCCACATCTTGAGGTGTTCCAGTACACGTGCACACTGTTGTAGCTCTGTATCTATCTGTATATACCCTTCGCTCACTACATGCAGAATTGCTGCATGTTAAATTCCAGCCTGTGCAATACTTTATAATGCATATGTGTGTTTTTAAAGCCCCTCACACCACATAAAGTTCACTAACGCAGTTTAAAAACATTTAAAAAATATATTTTTTAAAATCTGTTTATTATCTCATTATATGTGTTTCCAATCCTCGTTTACTGCTGTTTCTGATCTCATTCTAACCCTTGTTCGTGCTGTTTCTGATCTCATTCTAACCCTTGTTTATGCTGTTTCTGATCTCATTCTAACCCTTGTTCATGCTGTTTGTGATCTCATTCTAACCCTTGTTCATGCTGTTTCTGATCTCATTCTAACCCTTGTTCATGCTGTTTATGATCTCATTCTAACCCTTGTTTGTGATCTCATTCTAACCCTTGTTCATGCTGTTTGTGATCTCATTCTAACCCTCGTTTACTGCTGTTTCTGATCTCATTCTAACCCTTGTTTATGCTGTTTCTGATCTCATTCTAACCCTTGTTCATGCTGTTTCTGATCTCATTCTAACCCTTGTTTATGCTGTTTCTGATCTCATTCTAACCCTTGTTTATGCTGTTTCTGATCTCATTCTAACCCTTGTTTATGCTGTTTCTGATCTCATTCTAACCCTTGTTTATGCTGTTTCTGATCTCATTCTAACCCTTGTTTATGCTGTTTCTGATCTCATTCTAACCCTTGTTTATGCTGTTTCTGATCTCATTCTAACCCTTGTTTATGCTGTTTCTGATCTCATTCTAACCCTTGTTTATGCTGTTTCTGATCTCATTCTAACCCTTGTTTATGCTGTTTCTGATCTCATTCTAACCCTTGTTTATGCTGTTTCTGATCTCATTCTAACCCTTGTTTATGCTGTTTCTGATCTCATTCTAACCCTTGTTTATGCTGTTTCTGATCTCATTCTAACCCTTGTTTATGCTGTTTCTGATCTCATTCTAACCCTTGTTTATGCTGTTTCTGATCTCATTCTAACCCTTGTTTATGCTGTTTCTGATCTCATTCTAACCCTTGTTTATGCTGTTTCTGATCTCATTCTAACCCTTGTTTATGCTGTTTCTGATCTCATTCTAACCCTTGTTTATGCTGTTTCTGATCTCATTCTAACCCTTGTTTATGCTGTTTCTGATCTCATTCTAACCCTTGTTCATGCTGTTTCTGATCTCATTCTAACCCTCGTTTACTGCTGTTTCTGATCTCATT
>NC_054565.1:5329508-5447476 GCF_017654505.1 Polyodon spathula | reverse complement strand
GCCCCGATGAAAGTTCAAATGACACCTCCATGACTTTGGATATTAAATCAGCACGCTGGATAAGTTTCTTCTTGACTTGTCCAAATTGATGTGCCAGATCATAATCTTTTGCTAAATAAGCAAAAGCAGCTAATGTAATCTCTCTGTAGTGTTTCTGTGCCTCCAGGACTGTGTTAATAAGATATAACATCTCTACTGTCCTATCCCAGTTAACAGACTCAAAAAAGTAAATAGGGAGGGCCTGCTTTTAGTTTTTAAAACATTCAGGATGACAAAATCATTTACCCCCAAGTGACAGTTTTGTTCTCCCCATAATGATTCATGAGATACAAAAGCATTGCCAAAGAAATTGATTTTCCTTTTATGAAAGAATTTGGAATAAACAAGTGAAACTGAACTAAAATAACCCCTAAACGTACTACATGAATGTCATTTCATGAAAGCCTTTTTAGAGAAGAGCGCGTTCACATTCACGAGTGCTGGAGCTGTGAAGATCTTGTTTTGGTTTCGTATCAGCGAGTGGGCGGGTGATCAGGAGGGGGCTGTGTTAAGAGGGTGTACTTTCGGTTCAGGTTGGCCTCTGTACCTCTCAAGCTATGACTCGGCCCGTGTTTTCACTATCAGCGACGCCCACGCCCTGCGACACGCACTCAGAGGCATTTCCACACGACGAGATCTACGGGAACCTGACCGACACTTTTCAGTAATTTGCCTTTCTTCTTCTCTGTCCTGTTAAGGTTTTTTTTGTTTTTTAATTTCTCTTCTATGGGAATAAACTGCTGTAATCTAGTAGAAAAGATGAATCACTTCACCTGCTTGGTATATCTCGTGGAAGATTTAAAACAAAAACAAATACCGTAAACTATGCTGGGATCTGTTCCACATTGAACTCTGTTACAGAACTGTCATTTACTGCAGCCTCTGTTTTTATACGTTTTAATCTTCTCATTTGAGTAGCTGTGTGTGTGGCAACTAATTAATGGTCATCTATTTATCAATTCATTTTCCATAATGCAGAATTTAGTATCCATGAATAGATCTTAGAGCTGAATAGATCACACAAAAGATTGTAATGAGCAACCAGGAGCTGAAATAGCCGAAATAATATTCATGTTCTTTCAATGCAGAACTGTGTGGGATTATATGAAATGATATTCAAAACTCTATTTGATACCTTTAGGGGGACTCTCCATTATATTACATCCCCCAAAGACTACTATTTTATAGAGTAGAATAATTACAGCAAAAATAGTGGAATAAGTCAACTTTTCATCACTTTAAAAAAATATATTATTAAATCTTTTTTTGCTGTCAGGTGCTCTATGTGTACAGAATTATCTTGGTCAGGTTACATTTTTCCTCTTTTATTCATTAGCAGTGTATTCAGCTTTGTAAATCCCGCAGCCCAGCAGCTGCTTACAGGGTTGCATCAGAGAACAGGGGGTGGAATGAGGGCAGGATGGAGACAGAAGCCTCAAAGCAATTGCTGTCATAAACTGAGCTAAAGTTGCTCACAAAATGCCTGGAAATACTGAAATACTACAGCTCCCACCACATGCCTCCCACCGCTCCCCTGTCATGGATTTCATCAACGAGAAGAGGGCAGTGGAGCAGAGGGATGATTCACAGATTCAATGCCTTTTACTTACTGTTCCAATAAAGCTTAGGTGAGGATAACAGTGGATCAAAGAGAGTCTTCCCTCAAAATCTGCCTGTGCCTGGCTTTGAGTAGCTTAGAGCTTGTCAAGAGAAATGCAGTGACTGAAAAGTGTTGCTCATTCCATTGGAATCACATGACAATGTGACCCACCCACATTTATACAGAGGGGCAGTGCGAGGTGCGGCTGAAGGTCTCTCTGTCACATGATTTGAATGGAAGTCTTGGCACTTAGGATACTCTTAGCAAGCCGAATGCAAGTTTAAAGCTGGGTAAAAGCAGACTGTTTAGTGAAGAGTATGAGAAGTCAATATTGGAGCAATAGAACTGCTCAGAATGGTTTGATTTCAAACACCAGACAAAAGCAAGGACGATGTAAAAAAAAATAAATAAATAAATAAATAAAAAGCCACCCAAATGACATTTTGAAGCAATTTGCTCTTTAAACCCTGAGCTCTCTGTATAACGTTCTGCTTTTCATGAGCCCCTTGGAGATTCTCATTGAGTACTTAATTAAACTGAGCTCCTTGGTAGTTCTGTGAAAGTGTTACAGAGCACCCTTTAATGTTAGAACAAACACACTACTCACCGTTGCTGTCTTTGGTGCTAAATGTGTTGCTGAAATATCTTCTCCAGCATGACACTGCATGCTTTGATATTTTTATTTACATATCTTGGTGTGACAAGCCTGGGGTGACATGCCACATCAGGGTCGTCTTCACTTGTCTTTCGTGTTAAAGAAACAGTACTCCACACAAGCACAGGTCGCATTTAAACAGAGCAGGCCTGTGTGTTTATTTTCAACTCCAAAAACTAAATAAATAAAACCAAAGACCTAACTCCTTCCTGGAGTGCTAACTAAACTATTGCAGGTCTAAGCTATACCAGACAACTAAGCTGTTTCCTGGTCAAAATAAATAAACCCCAACCTTTATTGTTTAGCCCTGGATCTCACACACTGTACCCCTCTCGCATGCTTTTGGCAGGGACAGAAATTAACCCCATCCCTGCCAACCAGCGCCAAAACACACAAACACCACAATATTTGCAGGCAGAGCTCTCGCTCTGCCACACTTGGTCATAAATCATCTGGGGAATGAAAAAGAAAAGAAATCAGAAATCTTCTTTGGAGTGACTCGGTAGACGGCACAAAGCCCAGCGAGGATTACGCCATGCTGTGCATCTGCCTGCCTCTTCCTTATACCTGATAAAGCAAGGTGACATTCCTTGGGATTGAGAAGCGTTTCTATACACGGGATATTTAGAAAATAATAATGACGTTTTAGTTGAGCAGCCATTTAGTTAAACTGAAAATTCTGAAATGGTTGACAAAATTTTTATGGATGGATGTTCATAGGCAATTTTTTTTTTTGTTACCCATAATTCCAGGCTTTAGGACCTGTGGCAAAGTGATTTGTAGTGCTCCGGTGTACAGGTGAGTGGAGGTGCTCCAACAAAGGAAAAACACAAAGTTTACCGGTCAGGTTTCTTTAATGCCCGTAAACCGGGTTTCAAATAATAAAGCTGGCTCTACCCAGCAATGGGTATTACCAGCTACAAAACTAAGGGGTTGCAGTGCCGAAATGATAAACACAAAAACCCGTCTCTAGACGGGGTGCTCTGGTGCAGGTGCCGTGCTCTGGGTGCTGGTGCTCGTGCGCGTTCAGGTCCGGGCTGGCTTGTTGCTGCCGCTTCGGCTTAGTATCACCCGTCTGCCAAAACAAAAAAACAGCACTTCTCTCAATGAACCCACACCTCATTCAGAGTTCCGACCTTGTCTCCTCCCATTAACCACAACACAAGGACCCGATTACGGCGTCACGTCCCCCTAAAGTACCCTAAGCCCCGCCCCCTCCGATAGCTAGTTCAATCACGTCTCCTCCAATTCATGACTGAAACTTCGCTCACCGTACTAGGGCGATGACTCCAGGTACCGTAATGCCGCCCTCTTTCTGAATGGCCGGCTCCCGACTGTCCCTGGGATGAACTGCCCAACCATTCAGTAGGAAGCCCGCAGTTCCTGTTGTACAGTGCCCTCACCGGTCGAGAGGGAGATTGTTGATTCGGATTAATTCGCTCTCCGTCACAGGACCCCATTCATGTGTACGTCTATTTGTGCAGTTGCTCACCATAGACTCTGTATGGACCTCATTGTGCTTAATTATATGTAAATAGAATGTTGCTTTAAAAAACGTGGTTTATCGTTATTGTTTTTTTTTTATTTATTTTTTGTAATTAGATGGAAATTACAGACCAAAATTTAATTAATCCATAATGTTACAAAATTAGGAACAATAACTCATGCCATTCATTTTGGATTTAAAAGTTAAAAGTCTTCTATTCTTTCCTTTCGCACAAATAAATGGGAGACACATTGCACAGTTAATTCAATATTTATTAATGTAATAATGTACATGCGTTTGCTATAAACACTAAAGGGTATTCAGTAACATTTTGACATATATCATCCTACCCTGGCAAAAGCAGCTCCTTGCAGCAAGTGGAGAAGGTGGGGGAATCTTCAACAGTATTCTGAAACTCTGTGGGTTCTCAATGATATAGATATCGTAATACCCAAACAGGCATTCACTTTTGTTTTGACGACTTGTAAAGGTCAGGGGTGTGCATTTGATTGATCTGAACAGCAGCCGAATGCCACCTGTAGCAGAGTGCAGACCCAGCACATGCTTAATGTAAATACTGCACAGTGACTGGCCCAAAAAATGACAACTTGAACTTGGCAATGTGTACACATGTGTGGTCACACGGCATGGTGTAGGAGATGAGTGAGAGGTGTGTGCCACTGTGCAGCAAGGGGCATGATGGGTGGGTGCAATCACCCCTATCACATGGGATGAGATTGACAATAACTCTGTGGTTCCTATGGCAGAATTATAGACCTGGTGATCTGGCTCAAGTTTCCTTTTGCTTTGCTTGCAATACACAACAGTGCTCTAGATGGCGCTGGCGCTTGCTAAAAAAAATAAAAAACACAAGGCTGATCAAGCTTTGTTAAGAGTCTATAAATGGTGCTCACACTTCCAGGATATGTTATATATCAAATGAAAGGCTTAAATATATAATTATATACCCTCTAGTTGACATAATATTTGTTTATTATGTCATATGTGCTCTTAATCCTAATCTAATCATGTTTCTGCACTGCATATCTGGCATGTTTAAGCTTTCAGCTTTGGTATTTGTATTTGTTTATTATCCTATCATCTGTGCTCTTAATCATAATATATCTTGCCTTGTTTGTTGCTGTTTCTGGACTCATGTATATTTGGCAGGTTTACGAAAGCAAGCTTTAGCAAGGTAGCATCTGTAATAAAGTCAATAGCTGCTATAAAAAGCCCCAGCGCTATGTCACGTTTATTACTGTATACAATAACTGATTTAAAGCCAGTCTGTCATGCTCTTTAACTAGCATTGCTCTCCCTCCACGTCTCCCTTTTCCGCCTGTGCAGCTGCCTGCAGACTATCGTGGGGCTCTGCGATTGCCATAAAAATATCTACCAACACTGTCTCACTCAGCCCAGCACGCAAGATATTGTACATCAGCACAAGAGCATTCTGTTGTCTGCCTACAGTATATCACATGCATTCAATGTCTAGTGTCTTTGCAATCTGTCCAATGAAAGTGTATTTCTACACATATGGGGGGTGTTTGCCTTGATCTCCTGAATTGTAAGACCCACTCACCCCAGGGACCATTGAGAATGAATGGAACATCCTTACAATGTAAGAATGTCATTTGAAGTTAATGACTTGCCAATGACTGGCAGCTGTTTGAGAACATAAGAACATAACAAAAGTTTGGGAACGAGAAAAGGCTGTTCGGCCCAACAAGACTCGTCCCTTGTTCACACAAGTCAGTAGCTTCTGTAAAAACGAACACTGAGTGTGCATCAGTAATTTCTTCCCCTTGAAATGTTTTTTTTTATTGCTAATCTTTCTCAAATTCATTGTTTCAGGGGGGAAGAAATTGCCAGTGCACCCCCAAGTGGTCAGTTTTTTATTGCCGATCATGCAGTTGCCACATGTCCATTAGTCCAGTAAGTAATGCAGTAAGGTATATTTTGATTAAGAAGATTTATCATGGGATACTAAACACATATACATGTTATACAGGCTGTTCAGCTCATTGCTGTATCAGTGCCAAATATATCGTGTCATTTTTACTGGAAACTCAGCAGATAAAGATGTGGGAGGCACACCGATTTGATGTAACGCCTGTTTCTTTGCAGAATGTTTCATTTTCACTCGCCCCCAGCTCTGGCCCACATACTCAGGGAGAGCTGAGATCCACCACACTGAGATGAACCACAAGCCTCTTCAACCCCACGCCGCTCAAATCCTCAAAGAGAAGTGAGAGGCTGCATGCAAACCAGGGAAAGGATTTCTCTGAATTTAAACACAGCACTACAGCTTACGGTCATCTGATAAATATGAGCAATGCTGTTTCTAATCAAACGGCTTGTTACAAATGAGAAATACGCCTCGGCCAATTAGAGGAGGGTACAGACTGAGTCATCTGACCACAGCAGCTCCTACTGGCCAGACACCCTATGAGCTCAAGCGGATACCTGAACACCCAAGACATTTGTGCAAGTGAATTTGTATTACAAGAAGTAATTTACAAAAAGAGACTGCTAAATTTGGTTTGGACCGTGTACTAATTTCACTAATCCATTCCACTAATCCACTAGTGTTTTCTACTATTATAACAACAGCAGAAGGCACAGGTCTCATTGTCCTTCCATCAACAATCCAAAGCTCCTTTGACCATTGTTCCATAGTCCAATTTCTGTGTTCTTGTGCATATTTGAGCTTTTTAACCTTGTTCCCCTTTCTTAATAGAGGTATTCTTACTGCAACACATCCTTTAAGTCCTGATTTCAGAGTGACCTTCGTACTGTTGATTTGATGGACAACGACACCTGTGCCTTCTGCCAGTTCTGGTGTCAATTCAACGCTTGTCTTCTTTCTATTCCTTAAGGATGTTATCTTCCAGTAATGCTCATCCTTGTTAAACTTAGCTTTTTGGGTCTTCCAGTCCTGGGTTTGTCAATTACGGACGATGTTTCTCTGTACTTGTTGATTATGCTTCGAATACCACATCTTGAAAAGCGAGTGATGCATTCTATTTCACTCAATGTTTTTTCCTTCTTTATGCAAGTTAAGGTTGTCATAATAGTGAAAAACACTTGTGGAGGCTTTGAGTAAATTCTTGATGCTCATAATGCATCAGAGTAGAAAAATGCAACATGTCCAAGACTTTTGCACAGCAATATATATATATATATATATATATATATATATATATATATATATATATATATATATATATACACACACACACACACACACACTGCTGTGCAAAAGTCTTCGACCCACCTCCCACCTCTGCCAGTGTCCCTCACTGTGTGACTCTGAGCAAGTCACTTAACCTCCTTGTGCTCCATTCTGCGGATGAGATGTTAAATCAATGTCCTATTGTAAGTGACTCTGCATATAATGCACAGTTCACAGCCTACCTCTGTAAAGCGCTTTGTGATGGTGGTCCACTATATAAAAATAAAGATTATATATATATGACCAAGCTGAAAGGCCACTCTGGATGGAATGAGAAAGTCTGCTCAGTGCTATGCAGAATTCAGAGAGGGAAAAGCAGATTTAGAGAAAATGATAAGAGCATTGGAGCCACAGAATCAACCATCCTGATGGCAAGCACGATAACAAGGCAAGTGAGCGCGAAAGATTAGAGAGGACATTTGAAGCTACTTACTAGTCTAGCAGTTTCGATAAACTTTAATATTTCTTTATTTTAAGGGAGAGATTTAGGAGGCCTAGTACTGATAAAGCTGTTCTAGACTTTAATATCAAATACATGTATTCAGAAAAAAAACAAAAAACCTTTTCTAAATTAATCACATTTTGGTTAATAGGGCCCTTTAAATACAATGTAATGTAAACTAAACATTTGTAACCATTTTATATACACACACACACACAAAAACATTACTTGTAGTTTGTTCATCATTAATAAAAAAGGTTGCACAAATTAATTCATTTATTTTATTAATTAACATATTCATTTAAATTGATTTTATTCCTGTCTCCTGTATAATCAGTTGACACAAACAGATTTGTAGCCTGTGTAAGTACAGTTTTGAGGACCGTTTCAGATGTCCATTTTTCTGACTGCATAATAACACACTTTGACTTACGATGCTGGATGTGTTAGTTGCACTGTACACACCCCTCTCCCCTCTCCCCTCACTTTCTAGGATCTGACCAACCTTTACTGAGAAATCAATCCCAAAGAGGGTACAGGTGTTATCGAAGTTCTTCTCGTAAGAGAGCAGCATGTTCTGGTAAGCAGGTTTCACAGTGCGTTTCATAACGGCACAGATCGGAGATACTGATGAAGCACTCGTTTCCACTGAAACATACCTGTGCACTGAACCTTTTTTTTTTTTTTTTTTTTAGTTTCAGTTTATTTTATTCACGCAGTTTTCATTTCATTGTGAATAAAGGGGCAAGAAAGAACATTTAAACCGAAATTCTAATTTTAGGAGACTTTTCCTTCTATCAAGCTGTGCGTCTGGAATGCAGCGTCATTTAGAACACTGATTCACCTTGCCATTCTGTAGCATTGATACAATTACTTTCAACTTGTTTTGTATACATTGTCAATGTTATCTTCTGAAGATTTCCATATACCTGCACTTTTCATAACATCAATATATTTTTTCTAGGTCATTTTTTGAAAATAACAAATTAATTATATCAGTAACGAAAGTTGAATATAATAATAGTAGGATTAATAATAATATTTTAGGCAAATATATCAATTATGTCATATATATATATATATATATATATATATATATATATATATATATATATATATATATATATATATATACACACACACACACACACACACACACACACACGTGTTATACAGGTTATACAGGCTGTTAATATAACCAGTATTAGACCTTTATCAATACAGTGTTACATGTAACAAAGGAATTTGTTAGAAACCATTGTTTATTGGTTTTACTCTAGTGAGATGACATTGAGCAATCGAGAAAGCCTTTCACATATTTATAGATCATGAACCCTTATAGTCAAGTGATTTATTTTAGCAAGTGTGACTGGTTTGGTTTGGGGTTTCTTACAGTTTGAGAAGACAGAAAACATTGTAACATTTCACATTACATTCCTTTTTGCACAATATAACCCTAACCATTTTCCGATGAAATTCTGAACTTACATATATCATGCAAAAAGATTTCCACATGAAGTACATTGTGGCTCTGCGTAACAACACTGGAATCATGTGTAAGAGCACATTTATTTATTCACTACTATGGAAATACACAGCAATTAGAGACACTTAATGGAAAGTGTTACCCATTAAAGAAAACAGGCTGGCACAGTGAGTTAGGTGACAAAGGAAAGAGGTCACACGGGGTCTGACCAACATGACGAAGAGGGCTGCTTCTCCACAGAGCTCAGAGCCTTCCAGTGAATGAAATGTATTGGAAACAGAACTACACAAAGCATGGGCTGCTTCAGTACTGGTATACATCTTCATTATTCCTTCACGCTCAATCCTTATCTTGTTACACACTTGCAGCACGCACATAGCACTTGGCATTAAGCCGTGACCTTGTTTTTTTTAGGTTTTATTATATTTTAATAAGAGGTTATTAAATAAGAGGCAACAAGACATGTTCACCCTGTAATTATAGTGTATTGGGTTAAAGAGATGCACATGCAAAATGGCACACCCTTAAGTTTCTGGTTAAGATCATTTTGGATTAAACAGAGTTCAGAAGTGTTCAGTGATACATAGTGAGAAACAGATCAAGGAATCCTTTCTTTACCAAGAATGTATTACCCCTTTCTTACTTAAATGTATAAACCTGTTTTTTTGCAATGTGTGTTGCATGTAGGAATGCTACTGCATTTAATGGGTCCAAAGTAGGCCACATGACTCAATGTTAATTTTTTATTTCCAGCTATTGGTTAAAAATATGTATTGTCATTAAAAATGAAGGACCAGTGCAGGTGATTTAAACAGCAAATCATTGCTACCTGAAAGGCAATACCTGGGTCAGTAATTCAGGT
The DNA here is from genome assembly GCF_017654505.1 of Polyodon spathula. Taxonomy (NCBI): domain Eukaryota; kingdom Metazoa; phylum Chordata; class Actinopteri; order Acipenseriformes; family Polyodontidae; genus Polyodon; species Polyodon spathula. Next base: position 5,437,671 of record NC_054565.1, on the reverse strand, counting down.
TTGTGCAGAAACTAAGGAAACCAAATAAGTCCATGTATTTGATCTATTTATATACTGTATATTTCATATATCAAAATCATTTCCCACAAACTTTATAGGAATACAGACCTGATTTTCCACTTTCAATTATTAAACTGTGTCTTGGATAATGTTTAGGTAAGGTAATCCAGGATTAAAACTAATCAGGGACTGTGAAACCAGCCCTTATGGACATAGCCTTCAATACAAAAATAAAAGTCATTTAAGAGCAAGTGGAAATATTGTATTTGTGTGATTTGCAATTACAGAAATTGTAATTATAGCATCATCATTTGACCTCATTAAATTAAATAAGGCATGCCTTATCATTACAGCCCTGTCATTATTAAAAAGGGTAGTTTTAGTTGTTTTAGTTTCATAAGTTCATGTTTTGTTAGGACATGTTGACAATAAATTGAACTGCACTTTAGTGTGTAATAACCTTTTACTAATTTGCCACCCCTCAATATTAATTGTGCATCATATAGTGAAACCTGGGGACATTGTATATACTTTACTATCTTTGACACGCTTGAGGTTCTCTTTAAGTGACATATATTAAGATGGGTGGGGCTGTGTGAGGTAATAGGGGTTGTCTTTGAATGATCAAAACCGTGGCTTGCAGTGGAGAGATGGTGATAATATCTGCCTTTACACATTGCATAGTTTACGTTGGAATTGTCGCTGTTTTCTATTCTAATGTTTTTTTGCACTATTTCAATAGAGATTTTACTTGATTATCTCAATTATATTATTGTGTTATTATTTATTGGATGAAGTGTTTGTTCTACTGAAGTTAACACTGCTCTTTGGGGCCTATTGTAACTTTGGTGCCCTTGACGTGATTTCCTGTTTACACATGACCTATTTGTTCGCTTTCTAACTTGTTTTACGTTCTAATACCAGTCGCTGGACCTTATTTTAGTAAACCCAATTCTGAGCTACGTGATGTTAAAATATACAATTGTTTTCTATGGAGGTCAGCAGTTCTGTTACGCTTCACAGGGACCCTGCTCTTAAAAAGCATTTAGTGCGTGTGACACGGAGACCGAGACGGGCCGGCTTGGAGAGAGGGACGGAAAAGGAAGTCGGACATCTTAGTGCAGGGTGGAATGACCATATTAGGGGGGGACAAGATTACTGTGAACAGCTGTGCCGAGTTGCGCTGATCATGGGGCATTCATGTGTGAAAATGTTGGATCGTTTTGTGTTTTAATTAGTCATCTTATGGCACGGGACTCACCAGATTTTCAGTTGGCTTTGGAATTTTTTCCCATGCAAATCATCCGTTTCGTTCAAACCCAGATCATTTTTTCCATTGGTCCTCCACTTGTGTTACAGGACATTGGGGCATCCTGTAAAATTTTAAACTCAGTTGTCATGTGTTTTTGTGGCCTTGTGCGAATCGACCATGTCAGTCTTATGGGTAAGGCTTTATATTGCGTGGCACACATTAATATTAAATAGATATACAATTGCATTATAAATTAATGTTAAATTAATATTTAATAAATATGCAATAGCTGGTTTCTTGCTAAATGTTACCCAAATGTCGATTGAAAATGTAATTGCATATCACCTCCATTTATATTATGTTTTGTTACCTTTGAAAATATGTAATAATTTCCCTTTGTTTACATGTTTTTAATTAAAAATACAGTTAATCTGTCTTAAATGTTAATGCAAAGTAACAAGGAATAATTGAACGTAAATTTAATATCAATTGCATATGTATTAAATATTAATTTAACATTAATTTAATATTCAAATGCACATCTATTTAATATTAATTTATCCCACGCAATCTAAAGTTTTACTGTGTTATGATACAGTTAATATCAGTATTTCTAGATTATTCGCCTCAATGCTTTTTGTAGAAGCAAGTGAAAATACAAGTTATAAAAGTGGATCCCTTCAGCGATGCATCACAAAGTATGTTTGGATGCGAACAAACATTTATTCAATCTAGACAAGATACTGACATTCAAAAAAGAACACCAATTAAAAGCTGATCGTCTCGGTCTGAACTTGTGCTGCGAAGTGCTTCAATCTCCACTGCACCGACTTCTCTTGAAGCAAACCAGTCCACGCCTGGGAGATTACTGGACATCCTTTGCTTTTGACCAACTCTGAGGACCCCCTGTTTTGTAGTCCCATGCAAATAGTATTTATTTTTTATTTTTTAAATTTTTTAAATAAATTTAGTAATCGCCAATTATTTTATTATTTCCCCCCAGTTTGGCACATCCAATTATTTCGAGGTTCAGTTCACCTCTACCATCCCCGCGCTGACTCCGGAACGGCAAAAACAAACACACGCTGTCCTGCTAAGTTTTTTTTCACACTGCAGACTCATCGTGCAGCCACCTCAAAGCTACAGCAACGGAGGACAACACAGCTCTGGGCAGCTTACAGGCAAGCCCCGCAGACGCCCGCTCAAACTACAGGGGTCGCTGGTGTGCTGTTAGCAAAGGACACCCTGGCCGACCTAAGCCACAGCCCCCGGGCGGCACTCGACCAATAGAGCGCCACCCCCTGGGAGCTTCCGTCTACGGTCGGCAACAGAATAGGTTGGACTCGAACCGGCGACCTCCAGGCTATAGGACACATCCTATGACTCCACTCGGAGTGCCTTTCCCAGATATTCCAATCGGGAGCCTGCAAATAGTATTTTAAACATCTTCTTAAAAGTATCATGCAGTTTATCATTTGTGGCTATGTGTTCCATGTCTCTTACTGTTTTAAATGAATTGCATGTGTGGCCTTTTAAAGTCAATTAAATTAGACAATCATTAACTTGCCTAGTTAGACATAGTTTGATTTCTGAATCAGGGTTCATATTGGGTTCAGTGGCCAAGAGTTGCGTCACACAGTGAAGAACTTATCTGAAGCAGCAGAAAGGAACGGGAACTGGCTGTGGTTGAGACGGAAAGATTCTGGATGGGGATCTCAAGCACAATATAAAGAAAAGGTAAGTAAGCTGGGCTCAGCTGAGTGGGGGATGGAGGGGGGCGATGCTGGGACACCAGAATCACTGTTGAGCCCTCTTGAGGTGTCGTGGATTAGTCAACGGAACATCATGGATGGAAGGTGTCCACTTGAAGACCCCAGAGATGAACCCTACTTAGCTCAATCCAAACAGTTGTCATGCTGATGCGCTGGGGAGACCGCACTGGGTTGATCCTCGGAGCCAGCATCTCAGCCATTGTGTGTGCTGATGCGTTGGGGAGGCAAAATGAGCTGATCCTTGGAGCCAGCATTACACTTCAGCAATCAACACCAGACAGAAGGATATCTACATCATCAAATGGAAAGCAACGCAAATGAATGGAGATGCAGATGGATCACATTAGTTTACTGTAAAGCTACGTCTTAGTTGGTGCTTATCTTGGTGAGAGCCGAGTTCAAATCAGCATGAACTTCAACATCTACTATCATGTAATGGAAATCAAACCAACAAAAGAGGCAATGGGCTGTTCTAATACATGCGCACACTGCTTTGTGTATAATGCATGCTGCTGCACACTTTTTAAATAGACGACTGCTCAGTATGGGTCTCTTGTGCTATCGTGTTCATATCAGCCCTGAAAGAATGCACTGAAATAGAGAAGTTTCAGCTCCCACCTCCATCAGTCCTCTCTCTGCCTGTGTGAGGTACATGATGAGACAAGTGGTGAGACTGCAGCAAAGGTATGATCATAAGGGTGCCTTGCCAAGCTATCTGAGTCTCTTCCCGTAACTTTTATTATTTTCTTCATGTATCAATGGGTCAACTGAGTCATTGTGTAAAAACAAATGTGGTTTAGCAAGCCGCTAGCAAGGCGGAGGACTTGCGATCAACCACGATACAGTTATTCATTCTTACATTCTAACCTGACAGAGAATATAAGTGTCTTAATCCTGGTCGTGACAGCATCATTTCAGACTCAATCTGATTTGTCATAATTTCTTTCTCTCACCAGTATATATTTTCTTTCTCTTTTCGGACCTAAGAGCGGGCTTCAGTTACTGCTTAACATGTGACACAGTGCTACATGCGCTGTACAGCCAGGGTGCTTCAGCTCTAAAGAAACCTGCCCCCTGGCAGTTCTTCGCAGGATTGTTCACAAATGTAGTAGACCAGTGGTATTCAACTCTGGCTCTCGAGATCCATTCCGGTCCTGGTCTTTACTCCAGCAGGTTCTAAATTACCTAATTGTCTCTTAACTGCTTCAATTAACTACATTAGAACATGCTTGGAGTAAAAACCTGGACTGGATTGGATCTCGAGGGCCAGAGTTGAGTACCACTGTAGTAGACGCATGATTTTACAAAAAAGAGTGTCCACAGCAAGTGACCGGTAACCTGCGTCACAGCCCAGTACGAGCCAAACACAGTCAGGGGGACGATTCCCACTGAACCCACTGTACATCTCTTTGCATTTCTGTCTTATTCCTCTGAGACCTTTATTTACTGATTTAACACATCTCCAGTTCTGAATCCAACTGAACAGTGATCAAGTGGAAAAGGGTTGTGAAGAAAAAAAGATGTAATATTCCATATGTCTGCACATACCAAATCTTGACACTTGATGCTTATATGTAAATATCATATGTGTATAAGGCTGATCCTTTTGTTTCATGAGATCACTGTTATCTTGTCAAAGAGTCAAAGGAATCCAACATTGTCAGTTGGACCATGGCATATTCCATGTAGCTGTATGCAAATCCAACAGGAAAAAAAAAAAAAAAATCCTTCAGACGTGATACTGTACCACATTGTGAAATGCTTATATACCCCTGCCTTAATTACAGTCAGGTGTATCTAATTACATTTGTGCCAGGTGACTGTGGTAAAACAATGAATCAGTGAAACACTCATGTGTTGATGTGCAGGGTCTCTGCACTGTCACATCACTTAGAAACTACTTATTCAATGGAAGTATCACGGTATGAAATTCTTCATCGAGATAAAAACAGAGTTTGTTTATTGCTGACAAACTCTCACAATTATGTTCCATTTTCACTGCCTGATGACTGCTGCCCATGGCAACAGCTGCTCACGGCAACAAAACAGTGTTTTCGTGGCTCCCTGAAGGAGCTGGTCAGTCTTTGCATCTCATTCGCGATGTAGCCAAACTGGCTGCAAAGGAAGTGCATCATTACGAAGCCAAGGGGTTTACTTTATTGTTTTTCTTTAAGCTTTATTGTATTCACACTGAAATCAGAGAACTTTGTTATACTGAGCCATTTTTGTTATTCTTTTTTTTTTTAATTCATGAAAAACATAAAGACAAGACCTGTCTGTTTGTTTGGCTGTCCTTCTGAACCAGATGTATTTGTAATGATGGTTAAATGTATTTGTTACCGTTGGTTTTTGTTAAACAAGGGTGTCGGAGCCGGAGGGGCCAGGGGGGTCATGCCTCCTCACTTTTTGACGAAAGGAATATGTGGGGAAAAGGCTCTTGTATAGCACATAATGTTTAGTTGCGGCTATACTCTGTGTCCTACATAAAAGCGAGGCGCTATTTATCTCAGATAAGAACCTACCTTACTCTCCTGATGTCTAATGCCTCTGCTGTGTGCAGCTGTTCGTGATTTCAATGACTGTAAACAGGCCTGACTAAGGTTGTATTTTTTTCACAGATTGCCGTGTAATATGTTGTTCTCTGTGACAATTGCCATTTCTGGAAGAATAGGGTAAGTATACATATTTTTATCACTTAAAATAAATACATCGGAAAACGTGCAATTAAAATAAATACATCTGAAAACGTACAATCTAGTGTTAAATTGTACATAAAGGCTAATTTTGGTTGATGGCTCTTATCCAGGGAAAACATCCCACCTAGTGCCCTACCTGTGGGCAGACGAAGCCTGCAGTGACTGGCAGTGGAAACGAGGCTTTAATGCTGTTTTAATTTAGCCTATTTTATGATATATCTGATAACTTGATTCTATTTACAGTCTATCTGCACACTAAGTGCTTTTCATACCAGATATGTGAAGATACATTTTCTCCACTGAAACACCACTTTCCATTTTGAAGGTGTAGCCTACTACAAAAAGTAGTTTTGTTTTTGCAGCCTATTTAAAACGTCACTTTGTAAGAAATTACTCCAGTCTGTAATGGAACTCCTTTTATGTAAAGGTGAAGATTGTACATAATGGGCCTACTCTATTTCACACAGCTTTTTGAAGAAGCAGGGTCAACCTGGGTGACAGAGGCAGGTACACAGTGTGCATAGCAATGCCCTGGAAGCAGCTTGTTACAGACACTTCCATCCAAGCTTCTCTGGATTGAATCATCAGCCCAAATGTTGATTAGAACAAATGTTTCTTCATCCCTGCTGCAATCTGGCTCATGGTGTGTCTCAATCAGCAAACATACGGCCAAAAAAAATAAAGAGAAATGCTTCTCGCGAAAGTGAAACCTTCACGCAGGCGGGGCTGTTTGTTACCTTGTCCGCTTACGAACACCCATCATGCATTTTGTCTTGCTCGACCCGAGTCAAATCGTGTTGACCCACGTCTTGAGGTGTGATCCAGGTACGTGGTTTCACACAAGCCAGTTCATTAAACATTATGAAACATATTCACTGATATGTTATCAGAAACATTGTCTGCACATTTATCATTTCTCTGCTGTATATCTGTAATCTGTGAATCAGTCTGTTTTACTGAGAGATTATAAAGAAGGATTCCAGTTTTGAGCCAGTGAGTAAGTGATGGGACTATAATAGTAAGATAAACAGTCTTGCACAGTCAGGCTGCTGGTACAGCTGGTGGCTGCTTCCCAGCATGGATTTGTAATATATACCCTTATTAAAACTGGTGCCTGACAATGAAGCTGCACTGGCTTTTCACAGTACCACTACTTGGCTACAATACGCAAGAGCAGATTGAGTCATGTCATTACTGACACTGAGCTACCAGGAATAGACGCCTGTTACTGTGAATTATAATTGGGTTACGCAATTTGTAAAGATTGAGGTAATGTACAGAACCTATGGTGGTTTATGGTACTGTGGTGGAGGGTTTGTTTCACGTTCACCTAACTGAATTATTTTGACTTAGACAAAATATTTTAAATGAATGCTAAGCAAGGTTTTAAAATCTCTTAAGACTTTCCAGAGGCTGTGGGTGGGTTTAACCAATCCAGAACATTCCTGGTGCCTAACCACTTCATGTGTTCTAGAAACTCACTTTAGTGGTCTATCTGCAAACCAGACTGTGGCAGGCTGGCGAGTGGATAGAGGCCCAGAGACAGTCTGTAGTTCAAAAAAATTACTATTTTATTATAAAGAAACACAAAAATGAAAGGCACAAGGGCCAAAATAAAGGGATTTAAACACAAATAAAGCAAGACAAAAAGCAAAAATAACAATTTCCAGGCTGGGCAATGCCGTCACTAGATTCAAACTTTCAAACATACAAGCAAAACACCAACCTGCTTCCTCCGCTCCCTCTTTCCAAATGAGAAGCAGAGGCCTCCTTTTATGTCAGGTGGCTGGGCGCTGATTGATCGTTAATTTTTAATCAACTAATCAACCCCAGCCACCTGAACATAATAAACCCAGGCAGGTAGGGGAAATTAACCCCATCCCTGCCAATTTAAAAGGGGCAGAGCTTTGCTCTGCCACACAGACCAAAAGCAAAGATACCAGGAGGCAGTAGCTTTGCATTTTTGGAATTAAGGGAAACCAATGGTTCCTCGTAATCATGGAATAATGGTTTCAAATGTTTGTATAAAAAAAACAGAGAGGCTGTAGCCAAATGTGAACTGTATATTGGGGGCTTGGAGTATGTGATGAACGTTTGGTGCAAAATCAAGGCACTTAGTGTTTTATTCTGGCCAATATTAATATTGCAGTCGTGATCCACATTAGATAATGAGTATTAGAATTATTGATGCTGCATTAATAAAGAACACACAGTGCCGCTAAAGAAATGTATACAGAAGAGCAGTGAAAGGATAAACTTTAGTCTATGAGAGCCATCAATAACATATACGTGTGGCAATGTGATTAGTAGTGCATAGGTGTAGAGGTGATGAACGACAATAACACAGTGTTCATGGTCCAAACCGTTCTTTTAATTGTTGTCACAGTTTGGCGACGTCACATAATAACGCTGGCAACTAGACAGCAATGTGTAATTGCACAGCTATGCAAAATAGGCATTCAGTCCCAAAATAAGAATACAATAATACAAGCAGTGCTCTGTGTCCTTTCTCGTGGTGCTCCAGTGCTGGTGGTTAATACACAATTATTGGTGACTAGTGCAGTATTTGGAATCTGGGTTTAATGCCGGCTGGAACAGCGACAGCTCCCGGTTGCTAGCCATCTACTAAATACAAATAAACAGTGGTTAACAAAACAAATACAAACACGTTTTGTTTTTACTCCTTCCTGGTCCTTTCGTAAAACCATAACAAAGGACCAGATTGTATTGACCATCCCCTTAAATACCCTTAGTAACGCCCCCTCTGATAGCCAGTTCAATCACATCTCCTCCAATCCACGACTGAGGCATCTCTTACCGTGCTATGGCAATGACTTCTGGTATTGTGACTTCGCCCCCTTCCTGGATGGCTGGCTTCCAACTGACCCTAGAACGAACTGCCGAACCATCCAGTACGAGGCACACTGTTCCTGTTATACAGTGCCCTCACAGGTTGGGAGGGGGATTGTTGACTAGGATTCATTCGCTCTCTATCACAGTATGTCTACTTTTTCTAGAGACATACAGAGAAACAGGTTGCCTCCACATCCCCTCAGATTCTGATACACTGGGAGGTGGGAGTGCAAGTTTCACCACGACTGGCCAAGCTGCTCTACCATCTGGATACATACAAAACTGTACATTTTCGAACAGAAAGACAGTCAGGTTGAATGACTATCCTTATCAAGATTCGCTCTACTGTACACTTACTGTATGAGCTTCGCTGGAGAGGATAATAAGACCAAAACAAATGACTCCTCAAACAGACGTTGGTACAAACAAATCCAATGCGGTTAGTCACTCACAGATCATACTTTAACCAGGCTGCTGGTTGATTTGATATATTTGCAGGCCAACGTGTTGACAAGTTATTTCGGCAAGCTGTGTTTAATCCACAGGTGTTTTTCTTTTACCAAAACACAGCTGGAAAATGCTGAGCAATTGTGGGAAGCTTGTGCTGCTTGTTTGTATTCAAACACACACTTGCATTGGGACAGATTTCCAATTGCATTTTTACCACACTGACTCCTGGCCTGTTCCTTGGTTTATACCATGATTACACCTGGGCAATGACTGAACGAGACTCATTAGAAAACATAAGAACATGATAACTCATTTAAAAGCACTGAATCTAGTCTTTTTTTAAATGTTCCCAGTGTTCCAGATCCTACTACTTCTACCTGCATGGTTACTCCATGCATTTAAACGTTTTTTCTTACTTTTGCTCAGTTTCCTCTTATGCCCTCTTGTTGTTCCCTCTGTGATGAATTTGAAGTAGCATCTTGGATTAACTGTGTCTGTACCATTTATGATTTTAAAGCCCCCCCATTCCCTTCTTTTTTCCAGGCTGAAGAGATTGAATTCTTTGACCCAGTCCTCCCAGCTCATGTCATGAAGTCCTGGGATCAGCCTCGCAGCCCTTCTCTGTACCTTCTCCATGTGTTGTTTGTAGTGAGGTGAGCAGAACTGCACGCAGTATTCTAGGTGAGGTCTAACTAGGGCATTGTATAATCTTAGCATAACCTCACTGGATTTGTATTCCACACTTTTTGCAATGTAGCCTACCATTCTGTTTGCCTTTTTAATTACCTCACCATATTGACGAGATACTTTGAATGATGACTCCACTATAACCCCAAGATCATTTTCAAAGTCCTCTCTCCCAATTTTCATCATGGCTAAACATTCTAATTAATTTGCCACAAGGGGAATAATAAAGTAGTCAGATGTGTTTGCACCTCTTGCACCACAACACAGTTGACTCTCCCTGATCTGAGCCAGTTAGAGTTCTGATCAGAACATGTGCTATGATAAAGAGGCCTGGTTTAGTCATTGTTTCATGTTTGTGGTATTTATATGTAATCCAAACCTTTACTAACCATTTGAATAAAACATACTAGAAGCATGTTGTGTAGTGATCATAGAACTGTGCTATTGAAGTTTAGTTTCTAGTGTCTGGAGCTGCTGTCAGCATGTATTTCATTGTATTTGATGTCAAATACAGGCAATAAAATATTTTGACATCAAAATCGGGCTATAAGACTTTTCGGTAACACTTTACATAAAGTGTCTCTAATTACTGTGCATTTAGTAGTTGCATAGTAAATACATGTGTACTTGCACATTATTACAATGTTATTATGCCTAGTTACAATGTACTTAACATGTAAATCTTTTTATTTTTTACATTTTGACCACTTTTTTAAACTTTTAAATTGCATTCCTTGCCTCAAGATGGCTTCTCAGAACTACATTTCCCATCATCCTCTTGCTCACATATGCAACTGAGATGGATTTACCAGTGAGCCGAAGGATGATGGGAAAAATAATTCAAGACACCCGGTACCTTTTGTAAATTTAATTAGCTACAAACTTTTAAAAACACACATTTCTCCAGCTGCACTTTTGTTTTTAATAAATAGTCTCGCCACAACATGGCATGGTGACGAGGGAGGGGCAAGCTATGTTTTACAAAAATAAAAATATATATTTGTTCTTTTAAAGCTAATCCTAAGTACAATCTTCATTTGTGTGTTTTATCATACGTCATGTGTAGGGTGTCTTAATGTACAAGAGATGTCATATTTGAACACCAGCTGGGTGTGCTGTTGTGCTTTTGAAAGTGTTCTGTTTTGTATTTTTCTATGTCCATGTCCACTGTGTTGGTGGATTTCCTCCCGCACTATGGCTACCATTGCTGGTGGTGGCCATCTACACTGCTCCTCACTCTCCCTGTGTTCTAAAATAAAACCTGGACGCCTGAGAGCTGTGTTTTCAACATCAAACCTCTCGTCTCTCAGCAGATACCTACATCGTAACAGAAGACCACTGTTACAGTCATTGATTTTTTGCATTACCCAGGCAGAGCATGTCCTCTGCATTAGAGACCACCATGTGAATGCAAGCTGCAGTTAAAAGACAGATGAGCTGGGTTTGTGAAGTCATGTGGTTGTCAGGCATCCTCCTTAAAAACAGCCTGAAGCTGAAGCTAAGTCTGTTTATTTACACTGGTTTTAATGGTTCAGATGGAAATGTGTTAATAGACAGTCAGCAGAATGGTACTTTCTCGCGTACAAACCAAATATTATCCACATGCGTGTCGGATGTGCTTGGATATTCCAGGTAACAATTATCCTTTCAATAGGCTCTTGTATTTCTACCTGTCTCACCACTACAGCAATGCTTTTATAAAGGGTTGCTTGTGGTATTTCCTTTTGTTGTTGAGTGATTTCAATAAGAAAAACAAAAGAGACCGCCAAGACCTGCAGTCCCAGACAACAGGGTTTGAAATGAATCATTGCAATGACAATCATATTGTGACAGTGCAGTTATGGAAAACATCTAGATCAATCATCCCATCTGTGTGCTGGTAACCTGCCCAGAAGACTCGCTGGAGCTGTGCAGATCCATGAGCTGTTAGTTCAGGGAAGTAATAGGGCCCTGGTTTAACTAGTGAAGCATCCAATTCTGTACTGTGTATACAAGAGGTATATAGAATAGAAGAATACAGCGTCAGGAATCTTCCAATACAAGCTGATGTATTGTAAGTTAATACAATTTTGAGGTGATCCCATGTTTTTTATTGAACCTGTGCTGCTCTGATAATAATCAGAGAATTTGTTGTTTCTGAACAGCTAAAACACAGCCTGATTTGAGTGTAGCAAGGTCATTGAGACAGTAAGCAGACACAAAACAGCCCAATTTGAGTGTAGCAAGGTCACCGAGACAATAAGCAGACATGAAACAGCCTGATTTGAGAGTAGCAAGGTCATCGAGACAATAAGCAGACATGAAACAGCCTGATTTGAGAGTAGCAAGGTCACCGAGACAATAAGCAGACACAAAATAGCCTGATTTGAGAGTAGCAAGGTCATCGAGACAATAAGCAGACAAGTGCCATCCAACTCATTCACACATAGAGCTGCCTGTTATTGCATTGGCTTGATGTTAATCCAGGGCAGGAGGCAGTGTAGAGAGTCCAGCCACGGATTGTGGGCAGTGTGCTGCTAAGAACAACCACACAGAGGCCTGTATATTGCTGTTATTTCTTTAGAAATCATTTGTTTTACTTTATTTTTGTTAAATAAAAGTGCTTTGTAGCGTCACAATTTTAACGGCTGCCAGATTTCCTGCCCTTTTCTGTGATCATTTTCTCTTAACCCTCACAGAGAGAAGCACAGACAACACTTACTTTAGTAGTCAGATGCTTCAGACCATACATAGCCTAGCTCCACAGTTTCTTTCTATAGGATACTTGTCTCACACTTCTATTATTTAGCACGCTAGTTAACCTGTGTTACTCTGAATGCATCCAAGGCATGTCTACACAGCTCTCTGCCCCCCTTGCAACTGAGAGATATTCCACAGAGTGCAACCCAGCAAGCCAGTATATACACTACTTAAAGGTACAGTAATCAATTAGTAAAGGATCATTGCACACTCCTAAAAATGAAAACTGGAAAAGACTAACCCTAATCATACTCCAGAGCCAGTGCTCCAGTTCATGCTTTGTAGCAGCACTGCATGCCTCCATAGATGGCACACATGATGTTTTCAGCTAGTTTTGTGTCGTAAAGTATCCCAAATAAAGTACTGCTCCCTTACATTGAGTGTAATAGGCAGTGCTTTGTGATACAGTGCTGTTACAGATCTCCAGCTCTTAAGCTCTATAAGTGCTTGTGCAAACGAGCCTGGCTCTTTTGTGCAGTGTTTAAGATGATTGCTTACAGAGTGCGTGGTCTGTGGTTCACCTTTACATATGCAGAAAACCTGTGATGTCGGCTTGTGCTTGTGACTGGGGAAAGTGTTGCCCTCTCACTAAATGTGATATCTTGGAGACAAGGAGACGCCAGCTAGTTCCTTCATTGGATCTTCCATGCTTATCTTGTTAGGGACATCGCAGGCTGAACACATATCTCGCCAGCAGCTGTCATATTTTATGTTACCACGGTAATAGAACGTTGCTTTATTGCAATAACTATATAATAAAAAGAGCCAAAGTGAAAAGCCATTGGGCTTGGGCTGGTAATGCATTACTCACGATAATATATTCGGACCTATCAGTCTGTTTATATATTATTCCAAGCATATGTTCTTTACTTAAGGAAGTCCATGTTGGCTTGTTTTATTTTTTGAACGAACCTGTTTTTACTTTCCTTTCCAAGCATGCTATGATCTAGCGTAACCCTCTGAAAGGGTGACAGGCAGACTTGTTTTCACCCACCTGTACAGACACCTGTGTTTACTGAATGGCTGTCAGCAGAACCAGAGAGATTCCCTCCGGCTGCACCAGCACTTCAACACTCAGGAGATGAAAGATGTGGCTCTCTGGAACTGTTATGAAACAACAACATCCCTGTTTATCATGATTTTAGGTTCTCATGAAAGGTGCTGGATTGGCAGCACACCGGATATGAGGAAAGATTAATAACATTATTTCAGTAATTGCAGTTTGCTGTCAATGTCATGCTGTCATTGCAAACCTCACTAATTTTAAATGGACAGCAATTAAAAAATGAGAACATTTCAACTGAAGCTAAACTAAGTACGTGTGTAGTTTGTCCTGCCTCTACTTGAACACTATAATAATCCTGCCAGTGTTTTCCCCAGTCGAGGTAACTCACTGATGCCCTAGACTCGCACATCGCTAATGACTGTACATCCAGCATTGTTAAACCATTAGAATTCTGCTTACATTGCAATGTTAATACGTGGGTATATTTTTTGTAAGGCTCTGTAACAAAAAGCATAAACCATGCATATTGAGTACTGTAACTCTTGCTGTTTTGAAGTTCATTTTCACTTCTTCTTTAAAGGAATGGGGAATGCACAATCTATTGTTCGTTATTTCTAGTGTGAGTAAAAAGGACAGCTTGCTGATTGATCTCCAAAGCACAGAGTTTGTAAGGACGGGAGCCTTTTAACCCCTCCAGGTTTCTGTGGTTCACCCACGCATCCCTCCACCCACACACCCTCCCTTGCACTTCTAAACCGACTCTTTAAAGAACCGTGTGGAGTATTTTGCATACTCCGTTACACATTTGAAAATGTTATTTGTGACAGTCAAGAAGAAGCTGTCTGAAAAAACCACATACTCAGTGAAAACGACAGCTTGATGACTGACTTTAGAGAAAGCTTTGAAAAATCCCAGTGTAGCAGGTCACAAGATTACAAGCAATGGCATCATGATGGATTTGAAAAAAATATCAAACTATGGTCCTACTACAGTCACTTATAAACTAAAACACAACTAAATCATGCAATCTAAATACATTTCTGAGATGATTAGATACTTGAACATTTTGTTGTAATCAAAGTTCAAATCTGTTTCATTTGATAGCGCAAATGTTTGAACATGTACCAATTTTAAAATGCTCTTGTGATGTTATTAATCAACAGGTTAATGTCCCAGAAACTGAAAATAATGAAAGATAAAAGAACAAGGCATGTTATGAGAGAATTGTCATGTTGCTATGTGGTAAGATAATGCATTAGGTATTAACCCAGAAGACACTAGAATAGGGTTATTGTATCACTGAATTCTAGTCTGTTCTATCCTTATATGCTACCAGACTAGCAGTAGACCAACACAATGGTCATTATCTGCTAGCTAATGGAGCCGAAGGAGCCGAAGGAGGACAATACTGCTGTTATTAAACATGTTTGTTCTATATGAAAGTCTTTTTTAAATGTGTGTTTTTTTTGTTGTATATCACTGAGGCTGCTTGAAAGGACAAGGGGCTATAAGATGGGATAATAAAATCTATTTATCATGGATTGTTTCACCTGTACTGGAACTACTATAGGGCAAGTATTAACAGGAATTGTCTTGAAATAATAAGCATTACAAGACTGGATAGAATTCAACACACATGAACACAAATGACTGTGGCAATAGACAAGTTAATTTCTGTAAATATATACCCTTGACGTTTATGCTGCTGTTTAAAGTGAGTTTTAAGATCTAAAGTCCTGTTAGGTTCACAGGACACCTGCCTTTGGGATAATAATAGCATTGCTATTGTTGGTTAACACAAAAGTCTCAGCCTACGGTATCTCTAAGCTTTATCTGCACATCTAATAGCACTTATATCAAGTGCTGAAACAGATTACAACACTGTCTCCCATTCCAGCCCTGTGAGAATGCAGGGAACACGTTTACACACAGGGATGGCCAACGTTAGCCTTAAACAAAAACAAAAAAACATCTATATCGCGACCAGGGACACCACACCCAGTCACACGCACAGATCACTTTCCTATTAGATTCTCAAAAACAGAACAAAAGATTTCGTGAACTGCTCAAGTAGGAGATGATGCAGTGCAAGTCGTTTACTCAAGGAAACCGGTAAGCTGTGAAAAGCAGCTGTGTCTTGAAAAACTCATCCTATTTCCACATGGCTCTGCATTATCACACATCTTCTGTCACATGAGGTCCTGTAAACACCATCCATCATTCATTCCATTTAGAACAAGCCGCCAGAGAAAATGTTTTATTAGTCACATAACTCCATAACTTCAAACACTCAATAATAACATTTAATCTTATTTTTACAGAGCCTGTTTAGGACGACTGACACTAGATTTCAGTCTGTATCTTTCATATGTTCATTTCCACTTGGCTGCAGGTTCAGCCCAGGTTTTAAACCTTGAATTGCAATACATTCTGTTACCTGAAGTCCTGCCGCTCTCAAAGAAAGGTTACTGGTAAAATGGAACCTGAAGTAAATGGAATCTGAGTTAAAAACAAAAACCTGAATCATCACAAACAGTCCCAGTGAACCTGGAGTTAAATGGTATCCCACAGTACTTTCTGTGTAAGACAGGAAGTGACATACATTATTTTCAAAATGAGAATGAGTTTGTGGAATGTCAGAAGGGCATGGCTCTCTGTATGCAAGTTGAAAGAGCAGGTTAAAATTAGGGGTAACACTTTATAAAAAAATGCTTCTTATTACTGTTACATAAATATATAATGCATGCTTAATAATTATGTTATAGAGTGGTAATAAAGCATTATAGTTGGTTTATAACCATGCAATAGCCATAGACAGGATTACATTTAAACATCCCAAAGTACAATAGGTTGCTAAAAACTGCCCCCTTTATAAAACTATAATACCATCTGTGGCTACTGCATGGTTATAAACCATCTGTAATGCTTTATTAACACTCTATAACATAGTTATTAAGCATGCATTATATATTTAGAAAACATTTATAAAACATTAATAAGCAGTACCTTAATATAAAGTGTTACCAAATTAGGACAGCAGGTCTCAAATTAACCTCACAGTTTAGGCTTTCAAATCAGGTATGTTGTCCCTGTTAGTTTTTGGGGTCCATTGAAATAAAACCAATAAAGTTTGTTGCCTACCTGTATCCTTGCTTCCTATAACAGCTGAACACACATTTCTGGAACTTTTTGAAACGTTCCAGGAAACAGTTTATTATGGTAAAAATAAGCAAATCTGGAACGGTGGGATAGCAAGTTTTTCCTGGACAACCCTCTTGACCCCATTATGTTGAAAGCCAGCGATTACTCAGAGAAACCTGACAGTCACAAAAGCAACATTAGTCAGGCAACGAGTCAGGTGACAATACTCTGATTAGAAAGCAGTGTGTCTAACATGAAGTCTGATGAGGAAGTGGCTCGCCCCCCCCCCCCCCCCCCCCCTCCTCAGTTTATTAATGAACAACAGCATGTCAGGATCTAACACTCACTGCTCTGAGCGTCTGGTTCTAAATCCAGACCCTTTCCGGTCTTTCTGACATTTTTAGATGACAAAAGAGGAACCGGAGAAAAAAATCGGAGAGTAACAAAAATTACTACAATCCTGCTTTAGCCACAGTGCTCGCCATTTCATAAACCCAGATTTGATAACACTTTACATTAAGTGTCTCTAATTACTGTGTATTTACCTAGTAGTTATATAGTAAATATGTGTGTACTTACACATCATTACAATGTTATTATGCATAGTTGCAATGTACTTGTGTAAGTATTTTTGCATGATATGTGCAAGCACACAATTGTATCAGAAAAGAGAGGTTTGGGGTTAGGTAGGGTTAGATTTAACGTGAAGGATAGGGTTAGGGTTAGGGTTAGGGTTACACATTAAGTACATTGTAACTATGTATACTAGCGTTGCATTTATATGTAAGTGCACATTTATTTACTATGTAATTACTTTGTAAATACACAGTGATTAGAGGCACTGAAAGTGTAACGCCATATTTGATCAGAGCTACATTTTAATCATAATGAGCTGCCTCAACTGAGTGTCGCAGTGATAACTACAAACTAACTTTTACAGGATCTGCCACTTCAGCTTTCTATATGGATTGTATTGCAAACACAATTGTGTGCAGTTTAAGTGATGGTCATGTGGTGTGAATGGGTGAATGGGTGTTTTCCCCTAAAGTAATGCACATTAGAAACTATACGATTTGAACTTGCATGTAAAATACCCAGGGTGAGATTTGTCAAATTTCCAAGGGGGGGGGGGGGGGGGGGGGGGGGGGGGGGGGGGGGGAGATAAAATAGACAAACAAAACATCATGGAAAGCCTTGATACGTTTGTAACAATTTAAACAGTAAAGAGAATCACTAAGTTACTTATTTATTATACCAAATCAACTGCTAAAAAATCTTTAAGAATCACACATTTGCCAAATCTGCCACCATGCAGGATGAATGCAGTTATTTTTTTATGGATACGGTCATACTTGCCAACATTTGGAAACTGTTCATCCGGACGCTGATCATATATATTATTATATAATAGACGTACCCCCCCAACTCAACACCACACGACCATCATGACAGTAAAAATAGACACAATGAAGCGTTCTTCCCTTTGTATGAGTTAGTGATCAGCAGATGTGTCAGCCGCACGAAGAGCACAGCGTGTGGTTTTCACTAACCACTGAACAGAATTAATTTTTTTCTATGGGTAAATATCGGGATTTTGCCAGGAAACATTGACTGTCATTGACATTTAACATTTGCCAGGAAATCAAGACTGTCCCGACCAGACAGGGACCATTGGCATGTATATACGGTATAAAAAGGCAATAACAAAAGCTACCTATGTTACAGCAACTAAAATAATGTGAAAACACACTCATGACAAGAACTTACATTGTTGCACGTAATCTCACTGATAACGACACAGAGTGCTACAATAACACAAGGAACATAAAACAACACACGTATTTTAACAGCTGCAGGAGTTCATTGTTGTTAATCAGTCTTTTTTCCCATTCTGCTTAGCGGGTACGTCATTGGGTAAAACTTCCAGTCCCCCCCCCCCAATCCCCCCCATCAAATCACACCCTGAAAATACCCAAAACATACCTATATACAAACTACACAAAACAGGCATCAGTTCTTTCATATTGCCAGCAAGGCTATAGGCGTGCTCTATTATAATACACACCTGGGAGGGGAATTTCATTATAACTGGAAATGGCAACATCGATAGCAACCAGGGTGTTATGTCTGGTTATAGTCAATGAATCACACTGATGGCGTGTGGGAATGGTTGTCTAATTCGGGGAATTTTTGAAGGACCACAAGTTGATTTTGTTTGCAATCATACTGACAGGTCTTCAGGTCTGTGTTAAGCTGCTTTGGCACCAGTACAGAAGCTGCTCTTCCGTTCTAGTTGCCAGACATAGACACAGGTAACATGCTAGATCAGCCGGATGTGCTCTATCTAATCAAACTAACACCTACACTACATTGCCAGCAAAACAAAACCAGCAGGTCCAACAGGAGGTGACCCACAGTGTAGGGGCTCACAAGATGGCCCTGCGTCTTACAAACACTCTTTAGATGATCTAATCTGTGTTACTGACGTCTATGGCAGGCAACTGGAACTGAAGAGCAGCTTCAGAACACGGGTCACATTATCTTTGCACACACTGTATACAACAAAAAATGGAGAGTAATGGAGATCAACAACATTCAGAATAACTGCACACGCTGTAGAAAGAGACAGCCTTGAAGATGTCAGGTTACAGCAAGAGACACTCTTCACAGTATCAACATTTTAATAGGGGTTAGAAGTTTGGTTTTTTGTCTCTCTTTTGCAGAGTTGTGAGGGGAAGCTCTCCGTATCCCTTATCTTTCACCAGCACTAAAGAGTGTCAAGCACCAATTACAAAGACAAAGGAAGCACTGGTAAGTTGTGAGGCTCTTTTAAAGTGGGTGTTTACTGTATCCTTAGGAAGTTAATTTGGCTTTGAGTAATTCATTCAACAGGTTCATTTGGCTTCGATAAGTTCTTAACAGGTTCACGTGGCTGTCCATCAGTTTCATCAAGACTGGAAACTCTTGAAAAATTCCTGCCGATCATTTCTCATTTAAAATGCAATAAAAAAGAGGAAACAGGGAGCGGAGCTGTTTCTTCCCATCATTTTCAACTCAAACCCTACCCACTCCTGTCCCAGCCTGATTTGTAAAGTTTTGTTTTCTATTTACACCGAGTGTCTTTCTTAACCCTGTGTCATTAAGGCTAATGCTTGTGTTCAGACTGAAAAACACTAGCACTAACTTAAAGTGTACATCTATAGATTGCATTTACATTTTTTATTACATCAATGAACGCTTCTTATCCAGCCTGGAGGTGAATAGATGAGATTCAGTAAATTATATCGGATTGTAACAGGGGTGTACTGTTACGGTGAGGGTATCCGCTGAGAAACGGAAGAGACACCGAGGGTTTGTATTTGAAACACTGCTCAGGTGTCTAGGTTTTATTTATTTAAGCAGCTGCAGTGTTGGTGGCCACCACTAGGGTACCAGCAATGGTAGCCCTAGTGCTGTTGGATATATACTTGGCAGTACAAGAATAACAAAACACAGTTCAAAATCAGCTGAGAAATAAAAGGCGGCCAAGCTTGTGCCGTGCACTACTCCTGCTACACAGGGAGGTCCCGCACCAGGAACCTTCTTCCTAACATTAACTAAATAAAGTGTGATTGGATAAAAAATCTTTTAAAATAATCCCTACCATAAATTCATGATCCTGGTTAACCACCCAGGTATTGTGCTGAAGCTCACCCTGGTTCCACACGCAGTCGTGAGGGTTCTACTCCTTCCCCTCCAGGCTGTGCAGACAAAGCACCAAACACACAAACAACACAGCGCCAAACACACAAACAACAACACCCCAAACACACACAAACAAACAAACAAACAAACAACAACGCTGCCGCCCCCAAACACACAAACAACACAGCACCAAACACACAAACAACAACACCCCAAACAAACAAACAACAATGCTGCCGCCCCCAAACACACAAACAACACAGCAACAAGAAGAACAAAGAAACTGGCTTTTCAGTCTCTTTTTCAAGGCAGATGAGCAGGGTTAATTGATTGTCAATTGCTCAATTCCCCCAGGCCACCTGCTGCACGTTCCTTTTAATTAAGCAAGCAGGGAGGTCTAACCTCCCAGCCCTGCCATCCAATTAAAGAAATGAAACCCATTATTATTTATAGCCCAACCCAAATCCACACTGTATTCAGAAACCGCAAAGCAAAACATACTATTTACAGGGGCAGGCCTCAGCCCTGCCGCACGGATACACA
This sequence comes from Polyodon spathula, assembly GCF_017654505.1. Taxonomy (NCBI): domain Eukaryota; kingdom Metazoa; phylum Chordata; class Actinopteri; order Acipenseriformes; family Polyodontidae; genus Polyodon; species Polyodon spathula. The sequence continues at coordinate 5,416,848 of NC_054565.1, read as the reverse complement.
CACTGGGATTCTTAGTTGCTGTTTTAAATCAGAAAGCAGCAGAGTGCTCTTCTGTTCATTTCTTGTAGTCAAGGACAAAGCGTTGGGTGTTGCTAAGTTAAGATTCTACACCGTAGGAGAGCTCAGTTCCCAGTAATGCAGAGGATTGGAAATGGAATCATACAGTTCAAAAACAGGGCCATCGACCTCTTAGAAAAAAAAAAAAAAAATTAGTTACTATTAGTTTTGTTGCTCCAATATTAATTTATTTTCATTTTTCATCTGCCTACAACTGTCTGAGCTGGTTTGAGTTTCTCTGAAAAATCCTAAATTCCAAGACTGGACAGCCTTCCTCATTCCAATCAAATCATTCATGCTCCACCATGCAGCTTGATAAGATAGAGCAGGGAGCCAGGACCGTGCCCTGCTCGTTGCCCAGGTTGAGATGCTTCACACCAGGCCTGTGAGTACCACAGCAGCCTGATTTCAATGTCAGCTTCTCCTTTTTTCTATATTTAAAGTGGAATCTGGGGGAGGCACCTAGTCCTATTTCATTACAGTACTTTGAGGTTGTCATATGTTCCTTGGCTTACAAACAAGCATGTTCTTAGAACTGATTTGATAGCATCAGGGTGTGATGCACAATGGTTTGACTGAACTGAATGACACAGTTCCTGGTTTTGGCTTGCCTTGAGAAGGGTCATGTGATGTGTGTCAGGGTGTGTTCAGGTTACCTGCAATGCTGCCCAAATAAAAGTTTGATGCGGTGAATCCTAGTAAAAGCAAAGCGAAGTGTAATAAAGCATTGTAAAGGCATAGTGAAAACACTGTCAGCGCAGTGTGTCTGGTGCACACTGTCAGCACAGTATGTCTGGTGCAGCATGAACGTGATTAAGCATCCTGAAGCACAGTCAGTGCATACTATAAATTAACTGCAAAACTGGTTGTAAAGCCTGGATTTTGAAAATGAAAATATGAGAACAATTAGTTAAAATCTACCGGTCAGGGGCTTTCTGAGGTCAATCGGACACCTGCAGTTCTGGATTGTTGTGGCGAGAGTACATCATTCAAAACTGGTTAGAAAAAAAAAAAAAACATGAAAGATTATTTTAAAAGGGGCTGTCTGCTCTTTAGCCAGTGCCATTGTTCTTTACATTTCCTGGAAACTAAATTTACAAGCACCAAAAAGCAAACCGATTTTAAACGAAGGACTCCATTAGCCCACGTAAACCATACAAGAGCCTACTAAAAAGAAAAAGAGCTTCAAGAAACCCAAAACAGATTCTGAATGGGACCAGGTTACAGATATGTCAGCTAGTTGTCTAAAATGAAATTCCTCCGCCCCTCTGCCCAAATTTCAGTTTCTATTGCACACCTCATTTGGTAAAAAGCACGTTTTCTTACTTGTATCTGTTTCTGTTGTTGTCAGCAGTCAGGTGCCTCATCCCCAGGGTGCGTAAACAGGAGGATGTCCTTGCCTATTTGAAGAGGTTGCAGCTAACGATATGCTTCCAGAAATCCCCACACGGCTCACTCCACGGAACGGTGCTTTTACTAGATGAGACTAGAGAACTCCCTGCAGTGTTTACAGGAAACACATTACTTTACCTCTGCTGTACATTCAAAATCCATGAACGAGCATAATGTGGATACACTGCCATGCTTACTTCAGAAATTCTCTCTCTCCTTGTTAATGCTTCCGAGCAGAAGTTGAGCAACGTGTTCTCAGTGATTTATGGAGGGATTATATTTAGAAAAAAATTTGCTTTGAAAAAGGTTCGCACAAAAAAAAAAAGTTTTGCTCAAGAGAGCCAACATGCCTTTGTCAAGGGAAAGTGAGTTTGAAAACAAACAAGAGAGGTAATTATAGGCTCTCTGAGGCCATGCCAGCTACACTGATTATCATTAACTATGTAGAAATGACATCACAGACACATTAATAAAGGTATGTTAAACATACTGAAACGTTGGGAAATATTAATATACTGCTGCAGTGCAGACTACACAGGATACACCAAAGGTAAAGTTCTGAGTTTCTTGTAAACACTGGATTTTGTTCTGTAACTCTTTCCATGTCAGCGCCTTTGACAAGAAGTCTTCTATTTACTGTAAAGACCAAATGATAAGAGATCTCGAAATTCATACGTAGTTAAAACTATTTATGTTTGTAACGCACAAGTGGGGTCCTATTTTGGAAGTTGTAATCTAAAGATATTGCTCCAGCGTCTGCTGCATCACAACAAATATAACCCTTGTGAATGTATGAAACACATTTTGAGTATCATCTTTTTGACAATACAATGTGTTGTATATTTGTTTGTGAGCAATTAGGATTGGATGTCGTCTCTGAAACTCAAGATACAGGCTTGTGACAGACAAGTCTATTACAGGGTTACAGAATGGGGAACGTCATTGAAAAGAGAGAAAAGGTTGATTTAGGGAATACTGCTAAATAATGTAATGTCACCATTTTGAATTGACTTTGCAGTTCTATGGTGTTTTAAAGCAGGTGACGTCAGCCGCGCTGATATTCAGAATAAAGTAACTCAATAAGGTACAGTTAATGTCATGAACAAGATTGCCATGTACTTTGCAATGCAGCAGCTCAAACATGCACTCGTATAGTGTTGAAGACCCTCAGCCTTCTTTAATATGCATTCTAATTTATTTTGAATGTATACAGTTGATGTGAAGATTATTATGCTTTAATAGAACAATGTGAGGTGTCCGCCTTTACTGTTGCACAGTGGGAGAGGAAATGTTCTGTTTAGCCAGACAGTGAAAAGGTTAAATCATTTTAAACTGCAAAACCCCAACACAAACATGCTTGCAGTTGCACCTGGGGCAGGTGTTTCCTGATTCATGTTATGACCACCTGATCATGACTTAAAAACACAACTATGACTATTAACTTGAAAAAAAGCCATCTTCACACTTAAAAAAACTCCCCTGCTGATAAGGTGCCTGGCTGTGAGCTGTGCCAAAAAAGCCAGATTCCTCATAGTACTTTTCAAACATATGAATGTGTCTTTCAGTTTTAATTAAAGCTGTAATATCTTACATGATTCTGGAGCAATGTTTCCTGTGTTTTTCTGTTACTAAACTGTATGTGAAAGGCTACTTCATTCAAAAGCAGAAATCGTGTTAGCGGTCCGATAACCTGGCTTTAGCACGGCTTCTGTGGGCTTGAGCTGCGCTTTAAAGATTTTGTCTGACTCTCTCTGTCTTTTTGAAAAAGGTATACTGTGGGTTTAATTGTGAAATACCTAGTGGTATCAATATAATCAATATCATTGCAGGTGATAATGTTAGGAAAGGTATCTAAAATGTGTAATTTGTGTTCCTGCTTCTATTTAGAATTTTCCCAGCCTGTGCCTTCCAATCCCACAACTCAAGTGTCCACCTACAGAGGAAGTATTCCCTCAAGACAGGATGAATAGCTGACAGTTGCTAAGTCACAAACTTGTAAAATCGACAGTATGTGTGTCAAAAAAATTATTTTACTCTACCGACGCTCTGGTGACAAAATAAGCCACAGAAGTTGAGCTAATTTGTTAATAGATGCTTTACAGAAAGTATCTCAAAGTTTATTATCAGAGTTTGTGTCTGGTTTCCCTTATTAAAACACTTTAAGCAACTGTATTTTTCATGATGTTTCAATCGTAATGTGCTATGAGAGTGTAATAAAGCATTGATGAATTGCTTGTAAAGTTTAATTAAAGCTCGTTGTCTAATTGAAGCGTTCAATTAAAAGGCCCATGTACTCCAGAAGGCCCCGTTGCCATGGTAGCTTGGTTTGGCTCAGGCAAGCCGTGGATTGCACAGGCTCTGGTGGGATGAGGATTTGTGGATTGTGAGGTTGATTGAATGTGGGATGTTGGATGAAGAATGGTGTTGGTCAGTTGAGAGTGATATTAAACCAAAGGAGTTTCCCATAGAACAATGTCATTGTCAAGTTTGCTTGAAAAAGAAACAAAAACTGAAGAAGTATGGTAAGCTTACTTCCCACTCGTGAATATAAGGAAAACAGAACTGTTTGCAAAATTATCATAACTGAGATTTGCCTCAGAGTTTCTTTAATAATTATCTTTTACATTCATAATGACAGTCTATGTACTTATGTTGCTTTTGCCGAATGGTAAAGTTTAATTATTATTATTATTATTATTATTATTATTATTATTATTATTATTATTATTATATATAAAAGTTGAACATTTACCCTTTATATTATTAGAGTTGCCCCTCTTATTGAAATCTGAAATGGCACCCCCTGTCTGAACAGGGTCGCTCCCGCTACTACCTGCAGCAGCTGGAGGTTATGAAGTGCATGCTCGACTGTAGTTCACAGAAGCAAAACAAAAAATAACTTTGTTTTACCCAATTCTGTTTGATGTACTGGTGACCATGTACAGAGATCACACACACTGTGTGTAAAAGCAAATCAAACAAAAGCAAATAGGTGAGTCATATCTTTAAATAGAGAGACAGCTTGTTTTCAGTTTGGAAAGCTGGAGGATGTCAAATGATCTCACACTGAGGTCTGTGTCACCACTGTTTCTATTCCTGCAAAGTTGTTTTTATTTCGGCTTTGATATGTGTCATCTTTCTGACCTGGAATACAGTATGTTGTTCTCACAGTATCACCCATTCCTCAAGATCAAACCCAAGTGTGGCTTTCAGCAGTCTGCACCTGCCACCCCTCTGTCTGCTGACATGACAGCTGTATTAAGAACATACTGTAATAATAATAATAATAATAATAATAATAATAATAATAATACTCACATTTTCCAATAGGAAGAACCCACACATTATAATAGGTAAGCAAATAATACGCAAAAAACCTAATGTATGCTTTTTAGTGTTGCCCTTCTCTGATGGATGTTAAGAGGGGCTTGCTAAAGTCTCAGCTGGTAAAGGCACAGCCACATGATGCGCAGGGTGAGGCATACATTCCTGGGAGCGCAGGCTCTGGCCTTCTCTGGAGATTCCAAACGAAGAGTCGCATTGGTGCTTGTGCTCCCAAGTGTTTGGGAAACAGGGACTGCTTTCCTCATCTTTCCTGCAGACGACCCTACTGGCCAGACCCTGGCGAGCTCAAGCCGACACCTGCAGGGCTGGCTTCCCGTAGCCTGCCGAGATCCTGGGTGTAACGAAACAGTTTGCTCGGTCGTAGGATCAGAAAACGCCCACCGACCTTCAGGTGTCCCGAGCTGTTGTGGGAATTTCAGAGGTGCGGAGGCATAGTTTCCAGGCAAGAATACCTGGGGTAAACTAATAATAATACAAATAAAGAAATAGAAGAAACATGAGTCATGGATAATGGAAAAGTATTGACTGGTTAGTGTGGTGGGTAACCAAAGCAAATTCTTTATTTCGTTCTCTATGACTCAGTGCATTTATTATGAGATTTCTGTTGGTGGTGCAACCCATAAAGATGTCTGAGAGCATAAGAAATGTGCTAATTAATTGCTAGAAAAAAATATAATTTAAATCAAATACACATTCGCCAAAATGTGTGAGTCTTTCATATTGGAAAATGAACAGAAACTAGAAACTCAGGGTGTGCCCTCACTTTTTAAGTTTTAGCCTTGCCCATTTCCTGTTGAAAAAATACATTCAAAATTACTGTAAGATTTGACCTCAGTACTGTCGGGTCACTTTCTGAGTGCCAGCAACGTGTTTTTACAATTCAGCACACCCCTAGTAGTGTTCTCTTCAACAGCCTGGTTCCACTCCCTGGATCCTGCTGTTCTATGCTTACTCGCATTGTAAGATCTTATATGGAGCTTCATTCAGCACCCTTTATCAGACCCTGGAGTCACCGATGAGGACTTCTCATTAAATGTCTTTAGGTGTTACTGTTTCGTTTTAGTTCTATTTATATATCATTAAACAGATATTCCTGATGTCAGACGGTAACAGCTACATTGCCCTGCTCTTACCTGCTGTAATGCACAACGACTAAGTTGGATTTTTTTAACCTGTGCTGGTTCATGATGCATTGTAGAGTTAAATGAAGAACAGATGCCCCACCCAATCATTTTACACTGGTAGTAAGTGGATGCTTTTGGGGTATCTACTGCCCTTATGGAACTGAGTGCTCATTCAAATTAGGTTGGCAAGGGTGTCCTCGGCTCACCGTGCACCAGTGACCCCTGTAGTCTGGCCAGGCACCTGCGGGTGCCTGTAGCTCCTGGGTGGCTGGATGGTGAATCTGCAGTGTGTAAAGAAGCAGTCTGCTGATGGCACACGTTTGGGAGGACAGCGTGTGTTTGTCTTCGCCCTCCCGAGTCAGCGCAGGGGTGGCAGTGGTGAGTCTAAAAAAATAATAATTGGGCATGATTAACCTGATTTTATTTGGTTGCTTTTCATGTCAGCACAGGACTTTCCCTTGTTGCCTGTATGAGTAAATTCCCTGTGTCGCAGCTCATTGTGAGCATGGCTCTGTGGGATGTTTCACAAGTTGCTGTGGGAGGTGTGAGACTGTCTGGACCACACTTCACTCACTGATAAGCACTTCAGGATCCACATTTCAGACAGCCGCTAATGAATTCGCATTGTAAAGAGCTAAAGGTTTGTTGAGCCACTTATTAAACAGATATTTAATCGACCAATTGTATATCGCACCTTTCATCACATAGCACTGCACAATTTTAAGTTGAGAATAAATATTGATAATACAATAGCAGTTACTTAGTAAATGCACATAATTACAATGTTATTATGCATTGTAACAAAGTACTTAATGTGTAATTTTTTTGCACGATATAACCTTAACCCTAACTCTTTTCTGACACAATTGTGCACTTACATATATCGTGCAAAAATTTTTTACACATTCAGTACATTGTAACTGTGCATAATAATATTGTAATTATAAGTAACTATAAATACACAGTACAGTACACCCTCGCTATAACGCCCTTCATTATAACAAACCTTCGGCTATAACGAACCTGGCCCCTGGACCCCGAATAAAAAAAATAAAAAAAGATAATATTGTAACGTATGAGAGGTCTGTGAAGTGCAGGAACACTTGGAGTATAAGGGGCTTGTGTTTCTCGTCGGTCAATCAGCCTATGGGCAACAGGCATGGACCACAGGAGCTGCTAGTGATTGGCTGTGGAGTGGGTGAGGCGGGACTAACTAGGTATAAAGACCAGTGACAGGGGGAGTGTTTGTTGTTATTGTGAAGCAGAGAGAGAAGCGAATAAACAGACAGAATAGTTCCACCCCGAGATTCCTTAAAGAAACAAATTAATTTTAGAGTCATAGTTAATAACTGGCAGATTGTTTTTCATATTTTATTAGTGTAATAAGATTGAGTACTGCACGCAGGAAATAAAAATGTACATTATAAATATCATATGGGAGATATTGAAATTGGAGAAGGAATCTATGAAAAAGACCTAGGAGTTTTTGTTGACTCAGAAATGTCTTCATCTAGGCAATGTGGGGAAGCTATAAAAAAGGCTAACAAGATGCTCGGATACATTGTGAAAAGTGTTGAATTTAAATCAAGGGAAGTAATGTTAAAACTGTACAATGCACTTGTAAGACCTCATCTTGAATATTGTGTGCAGTTCTGGTCACCTCGCTATAAAAAAGATATTGCTGCTCTAGAAAGAGTGCAAAGAAGAGCGACCAGAATTATTCCGGGCTTAAAAGGCATGTCATATGCAGACAGGCTAAAAGAATTGAATCTGTTCAGTCTTGAACAAAGAAGACTACGTGGTGACCTAATTCAAGCATTCAAAATTCTAAAAGGTATTGACAGTGTCGACCCAAGGGACTTTTTCAGCCTGAAAAAAGAAACAAGGACCAGGGGTCACAAATGGAGTTTAGAAAAAGGGGCATTCAGAACAGAAAATAGGAGACACTTTTTTACACAGAGAATTGTGAGGGTCTGGAATCAACTCCCCAGTAATGTTGTTGAAGCTGACACCCTGGGATCCTTCAAGAAGCTGCTTGATGAGATTTTGGGATCAATAAGCTACTAACAGCCAAACGAGCAAGATGGGCCGAATGGCCTCCTCTCGTTTGTAAACTTTCTTATGTTCTTATGTTCTTATGGTGCTGAATGGACTGATGGCTCATTCTTATAGCGTTAAGGATTTGTGTTGCAATATACACACACTGTCAATATCCAGGTCTCTACGCACAGGATGCCACCACCTCAGTGAACGCAACTCTTTTGTCTTAATAAGTAGTGTGCTCTGTGTAACTGCAGCCTCATGTTGCAACAAAGCTGGAAACTATATTGACCATTTAAAAAAAAACCAGTAACGCAGTTCTCTCTGTCGTGAAGATAAGGTGTCAAAAATCACTAAGATTTGGTGCACTTTGAAATGATTCATGTCAGATCGATTTTGAATAAAAGTTCAGCTTCGATTCAGGATTTGTGCTTTCTGTACTGTGTTTTGATTCTTTAACGAATAGAATAAAGCAAAGGCAGAATACTGCATAGATGAGATGAGTAGGTACGTGAAATTCTACTTGTATTCACAATGTCATCTCATTAACTTATTCCAACAGTTTATTCTTCATTTGGATTGTTCTTTTGCTTTAACAAACCCCTCAATATAACAAAGGTTTGGACCCCAACAGGTTTGTTATAGCGAGGGAGTGCTGTAATTCAAGATGCAATGTCAAGTGTTACCTTTCTTCATCCTCATAAATCAAAATCATTTGAAATCTGTCCTTCATTTTGACCTGCTGATTTTGCCAATTGGTTTGTACGACTGTTCTCAGGAGACGTTTGTGTTTATGAACTACTGACGGCCTACGTTAATTATCATAGGGGGCCCTTATAAGAGGCTACCATAGTGAAAGCGTGGCAAAGTGTAATAAAGCATAGTGAAAGCATGACAAAGTGTAATAAAGCATAGTGAAAGCATAGCACAGTGTAACAAAGCATAGTGAAAGCATGGTACAGCACAGGCAAGCATTGTAAAGAATAGTAAGGCATGGTAAACAGGGGTGCAAATCGTTTTGAAAATCGGTACTAGACAGTTTGAAAGCTAGCACCGATTTTCAAAACGAGCTTACTGGCGCTAAATTATTCCCCCCCCCCCCCCCCCCCCCCCCCCCCCCCTTTCAATTTGTTTTTAATGTTTTGTGGATGAGTGTGGGTGGGTCGTGTGCAGGAGCGCCCCCAGAACTTAACACAGTTGTACACAAAACTGAACCAAATCAACATCTCTTCTCATGCTGATAACGACTATGCATCACCATGCTGGAAAGTGTTTCAGCCAATCAGATTGCTGCATTTTTGTTCCTACCTGAGTTTCACAGCTCCTACACTGTGACATAAGAAAACTGCAATCAAATTGCATCACCGTTTCCCTTTCTAAAAATGAATGAACCCAGCGCACTGCCATCGAGACAGAACAGCAACTACACTGACAGCAGCCAAATAGTGCACGCCAACAATACAAGATACAAGTAAACCAATGTGAAATACAGACTTAAACGAGGGGGAAAACTAGCTTATTAATATTTAATACTGGTTCCATTTCTAATCTTGGCTCTTGTAATCACTATAACTAATGCAATCATTACTCACCCCTAAGCATGGTGTATACACATGTGTTTTTTTAAATAGGCAGTAAAAAAATAAAACAATAATAATAATAATAATAATAATAATAATAATAATAATAATAATAATAATAATAAATAATAATAATAATAAAACTTAGAAATTATGATTAGGAAAATGTATAATTAATTTTAATATAAGAAAGACACTGATAAAATTTAAATACAAAGTCAATTTTAAATGTGTTCTTACTGTACTCAATCCTGGAAGAGGAGCAGAATTCAGATCATGCAGGATTAATATTCAATGCCACCAACATATTTTCAGTGCTTAAAACTCAGCTGCCATTAGTATCAGAAACACGGCCCGGTGCTTTGACTGTTGTTTTTAAAACTCCACTGCCATTAGTGTCAGAAACACGGCCCGGTGCTTTGACTGTTTTGTCCCCTTTGAGATTCATTCTGGATCATCAGAAGAGAGATTTTGCTCTTTTTGAAGCTTCAACCACTTACCTGCTTCAGTTTGTTCATTACTACCACTCAATAAACAGTGCAATTCTATAAGACTAGAATGTGTTTCGTGTCAGCTGATCGCACCACATTATATGCGAGTCCACGCTTGTGAAGCAGAAATGTTGCAAACCAATGGTAGGCACAGTGTGCAAAGTGCATATGACTGTGGAGGCCAGTGAGAAACTATCAGCATCTAAAAAAATTAAACATGTCTACAGGTGGCAGAATGTAATGTTGCTGGCGCTATATGAGGTACCCTGGTGCTAGAATCTAGCACCATGGCACCAATTTTGCACCCCTGGTAAAGCATATTAATAAACATGGCAGACCAGGGTAAACTATGGTAAATACATAGTATAGCCAAGGGAAAAGCATGGGAAAACTACAAGAATACCATGGCAACCGTTTAGGAGGGGTCGCGTGGCAACTTTTTAATAAAGATGCAAACTCATGTAGTGTATAAAGACCATTAATAATAAGAAGAAACATTTATAAAATGACCAAATAGTTTGAAATAAAAAACCAAGGGCTAAAAACATAAATTTTAATTAACCTCCACACAAAAATGTAAAAAAAAAAAGTGATTAATGCATAAACAGAGGCCTGTAGATTATATTCCGTCAGCTTTACATGAGGCTGGAATTACTATTGCAATGTCAGCTTCCTTAATTGGCATGTGTGCTGCCTTCCCTGTATTGATATTATGACCCCATGTGGAGGGAAGAGCGTTCTCCTTCCACTTCATTAATACCTGAGTATGCAGTGGCAGTACATTCATATTTGGGGTCCCACAGATTGATCATTAAAATCTTTTCCACATTTCTTAAGAGGAGACCGTTATCTATTCACCCCAATACTGAGTAAATAAGTCGGGGCAAGAAATCAAAATCCAGCCATTATGCCTCATATAGTAGAGACTAAAAACACAGATGAGACAACGAGCTAAATTCTCAGCTATTTCCTCCAAATCATCATTAGCACATTTTTTTGCATGAAAAAAAAAAGCATTTCTAAAAGGAACAATTAACCTTTTAGACTGATCACAAGCCACTAAATGAAATGCCTGTATTGTTTATCTAAATGAAATGCCTGTGTTGTTTATCTAAATGAAATGTCTGTGTTGTTTATCTCTGGGTTGGTAACTTTATTGGGTGTTTTCTAGTATCTGAGAAAGTCTCACTATTAACCATTTAGAGGAAATGGCTTATAGAATCTAGCCCAGTGTTGTGAGGTAAGGTAGAAAGTTTCCATCTCACCCACCACCTTCTTTTAAATACATTTGCGGCTGGTTTTGCTATTAATTTTAGAACTGCCATTGTTATAATAGAAGTAGCTTTCTATTCAAGTGTCTGCTGATGTAAAAAATGTGATCGCATAGTCCCCTGTCTTGCCCAGCTGCACTGGCTACTTGTAAAGTTCAGGATTATGTTCAAAACTCTCCTGCTCACCTACAATGCCCTTCATCACACAGGTCCCGAGTACCTCCTCAACCTGCTGACCCGCTGTGCCCTGGCACGCAAGCTGAGGTCCTCCGACTCTGGCCTGCTTGTTATCCCCAAGCAAAAGTGCACTACACTTGGAAGACGCTCGTTTAGCTTCATGGCTCCAACTCTGTGGAACTCTCTCCCAGCTTTGGTGTGTGATTCTCTGACCGTACCTCGCTTTAAATCAACTCTCAAAACCCACCTTTTCTCTCTTGCTGTCCATGCTCCTTAAGCCTGATATCTGTTATTAGCTGCTGCTACTATTTCATGTATTGTTACTATCATGTATTCTGCACTTTCCACTGTATTTTGTGTACTATTTCACATATTCTGCACTTTCCACTTATTTGGTGTACTATTTCATGTATTATGCTACTATCATGTATTATGTGCTTTCCACTGTATATAATGTATTTTCATTTATGTTTTTCCACTGTATTATGCATTTCTCTGTTTGAAATATTGTATTTATTGCTTCTTGTGAAGCGCTTTGTGATGGTGTTCCACTATGAAAGGCGCTATATAAAATAAAGATTGATTGATTGATTGTGGTACTATACTGATTTTATATAATACTATGATCACATTTTGCACTAACTGGACATTGCTTTTCTATGGAGGTTAGCTCAGGTAACATTTTCCATTAAGTGTCTACATAGTAAGTACATGTGTACTTACACATAATTACAATGTTATTATGCATAGTTACAATGTACATGTAAATCGTATTGCATGACATATATAAGTACACAATTGTATCAGAAAAGGGTTAGGGTTAGGATGAAGCCTAGGGTAAGGTTAGGGTTAGGGTTATATCATGCAAAAAGATTTATACATTAACTATATTGAAACTATGCATAATAACATGTGTAAGTACACATGTATTTGCTAAGTAACTGCTATTTAAATACACAGTAATTAGAGACACAATTTGAAATGTTACCTTTTTCTCTTAAAATGAATAAATACTCTACAGTGGAATAACTTTCATTTTTCTGTATTTCTTTACAAACGTTTCAATGAAATATTCTCCTTGTGTAGTGCTTTGGAATCTGACTTCATGACTATACCGGCACATGGAAAGCGTTCCATGCATGACACTGTGATGGAATTGTACTCAGACACGCATGTTCAAAATCAGAGCTCACAGAGCTCAGACGTGCTGGCAACGCGTGTTTTGGGGCACACGACAGACAGCCGTGGGCAGCTGTAAGTGACTTGAAAGTTTTAGGTAGTTTCCAGTCTGATTGATACATGTAGCTGTGCTGGTAATGGAAATGCTGTAAGAACTTGCCTCCAGACCTGTGTGCCAATTACAGCGTCTCTGAGAGAACTGGTGTAATAAAGGATAATTGTTAGCTTAATATCCCCTTAGCTTGAACTGCAGCCATTTGAAGAGTGGAATCTGAGATAATCCACAAAGTACAGGATTTTAAGAATATGGCATAAGGTAGGTTCAGCAAGCACATTGGGAAGGGCTCTTGTCTAGTCTTGCCTTTACATTATATATTTGTGTGTGTGTGTATATATATATATATACACATAGGTGTGTGTGTGTGTGTGTGTGTGTATATGTATGTATCACCAGGGTGTCATTATTCCACCTGCTTAATATTGCCCGATTCCGTTCTATTCTGTCTTTGTCTGATGCTGACACGTTAGTTCATGCCTGGCTCTTCTAGGCTTGATTGCTGCAGCTCTCTGCTTGCTGGTGTATCTAAGAAGGTTCTTAACAGGTTGCAGTATATTCAGAATTCTGCTACTCTGGTTTTAACGAAATCTAACTCCTGCGATTACGTAACTCCTGTCAAGTTTAGGGTTGATTTAAAAGTTCTGCTGATGACCTATAAGACGGTAAGAAGATTGGCTCCATGCTGTATAAAAGATTTGGCACACAACTATATTCCTTCAGGGAATTCACGGTCGATGGACTCAGGTCTTTTAATTATTCCAATAACAAGGCTATATTCAATGCCCACAGGGCATTTTGCAGTTACTTACTCTTTAAATGAGCACAGGATGTGGCTGCTCTTCAGTTAAACAATCACATTTGATAGACAGGTGGCAGCAGTACCCTTTACACTTTCTACTTAGTTGCACCCTAGGCTATACAGCTCACCCTGTTCACTGTGATACTGCTGGACTATAGAGGTAACCCTGCTCACTGTGACTGGACTATACAGCTAACCCTGCTCACTGTGACTGGACTATACAGCTAACCCTGCTCACTGTGACTGGACTATACAGCTAACCCTGCTCACTGTGACTGGACTATACAGCTAACCCTGCTCACTGTGACTGGACTATACAGCTAACCCTGCTCACTGTGACTGGACTATACAGCTAACCCTGCTCACTGTGACTGGACTATACAGCTAACCCTGCTCACTGTGACTGGACTATACAGCTAACCCTGCTCACTGTGACTGGACTATACAGCTAACCCTGCTCACTGTGACTGGACTATACAGCTAACCCTGCTCACTGTGACTGGGACTATACAGCTAACCCTGCTCACTGTGACTGGACTATACAGCTAACCCTGCTCACTGTGACTGGACTATACAGCTAACCCTGCTCACTGTGACTGGGCTATACAGCTAACCCTGCTCACTGTGACTGGGCTATACAGCTAACCCTGCTCACTGTGACTGCTGGACTATACAGCTAACCCTGCTCACTGTGACTGGACTATACAGCTAACCCTGCTCACTGTGACTGCTGGACTATACAGCTAACCCTGCTCACTGTGACTGGACTATACAGCTAACCCTGCTCACTGTGACTGGACTATACAGCTAACCCTGCTCACTGTGACTGGACTATACAGCTAACCCTGCTCACTGTGACTGGACTATACAGCTAACCCTGCTCACTGTGACTGGACTATACAGCTAACCCTGCTCACTGTGACTGGACTATACAGCTAACCCTGCTCACTGTGACTGGACTATACAGCTAACCCTGCAGCTAACCCTGCTCACTGTGACTGGACTATACAGCTAACCCTGCTCACTGTGACTGGACTATACAGCTAACCCTGCTCACTGTGACTGCTGGACTATACAGCTAACCCTGCTCACTGTGACTGGACTATACAGCTAACCCTGCTCACTGTGACTGGACTATACAGCTAACCCTGCTCACTGTGACTGGACTATACAGCTAACCCTGCTCACTGTGACTGGACTATACAGCTAACCCTGCTCACTGTGACTGCTGGACTATACAGCTAACCCTGCTCACTGTGACTGCTGGACTGTACAGCTAACCCTGCTCACTGTGACTGCTGGACTATACAGCTAACCCTGCTCACTGTGACTGGACTATACAGCTAACCCTGCTCACTGTGACTGGACTATACAGCTAACCCTGCTCACTGTGACTGGGCTATAGAGCTAACCCTGCTCTCTGTGACTGCTGGGCTATACAGCTAACTCTGCTCACTGTGACTGGACTATACAGCTAACCCTGCTCACTGTGACTGGACTATACAGCTAACCCTGCTCACTGTGACTGGACTATACAGCTAACCCTGCTCACTGTGACTGCTGGGTTATTCTTGAAGAAGGTGCTACAGATGAAAAGCTCACTGCTAAACTATTTTCTTTCTGAAATGCTTCGTAATGTCAAGGTAATATTTAATGATGACAGCATGTTAAAAATCAGCTTCCTGTTTTGCTGGTGAACAGCACAGTGAAACACAAACAATAGTCTCGTTGGTTATGTTTGAACAGTGATTGTGTCTCTCTGTGCATGCATAGTGAAAACAGAGGGGGTTTGGTTTCAGACTGTTAATCCCTCTAACCCTTCAAGCTGTGAAAGGAGTGTGCAGACTAAACGGGGTGTAGGGAGGCCAGGCAGCTAATTGTTCAGTTGGTCCTGTCTTGTCAGACCCAGGATCGGCACCGAGACAATTACAGTTTCTCCTAGAATAGTGATGCTTTATTACCTGCCCTGTAATCAGAGCTTCTGTTTTTCAGGTTTTATTCATTGTATTTTTCAGTGCTTATTTTTAGCTATTTTTGAGTTTTATGTAAATGTTTTTTTTTTTTTCGAGGCATATACTGTATGAAATTAGTGTTTTCGGTTGCTTTCCAAAATGCTTGACCGTTTTTTTTTTTCTGTCAAAATATGTATAGTAGTAACTCCACAGTACTTGCACACTTGAGTTGTACCTTCTTTCCTTTGCTGTCTTCCACAACAAAATTCTTATACTCACGGGCACATTCTTCTGGGATTTTTACATTTCACCACAATTTAGTTTTAAATCCTCCATATCTTAACAGTAATATAGTTTTAAATCCCACTAACAAGCCTCCATTTCCTGATTGTAATCCCGTTTTAAATCTCCAATAGAAATGTAGGAATGTGCTGTCACTCAGTAGTTGGGGCGGGTTTAAAGTATTCATAATTAATCAATGATCGATACAGGTCAGGAAGGCGGGACTTTGCCCAGCAGCACTGGGAAATGTATTTATTATTATTATTGTAGTAGGTTTTATTTTTTAATGTGGAAGGGGTAAAGTCAAGGTGAATTGATTCACCATTTCCACAGTTCTGGTGTTTTCCGGTGTTTATTGACTATACACAAAATTCATTTTTTTGGTATTGGGGTGTTTTTATCAGGTTTTAACAGTTGAAACAAAAAATCAGAAGCCCTACCGAATCGATGCACTGAGAGCACTTTATTATATAGAGACAAGAAAGATCATGTGTAGACTCTTAACAAACAGAAATACAGCTAAACATCCATGTGCGTAGTATTTTACACAGCAATACATGCATTGAGATAATGTATTACAAAAAAGAAAGAAGCCACCTGCTTCTGACTTTTCTCATTGCCAAGGGCCATGGTAGTAACTAAAAATGCAATTTAAAAAAAATAAATAAAAAAATAAAATAAAGTGCTGCAGAGTTTAAACCAATTGCATCCCCTGCTGTTGTTCATCTCCAACCTACTGGAGTAACGTGTGTATTGGTACTTGCAGAACAGATAGGCGTTTGATAGTAACCAGTTTGAATTGGTCCCAATACTGACCAGGACACCCAGCTCCACTAATTGGGTTGGACTGGGTCTCACAGGCTGGTTTTGGTAATCTGTGTGCTTTGTAAATGCACATAATCATGAAAACGCATTTAGGATGTAGAACTCGTGCCTGGATTATGAGGTCTTTTCCCACAGGGGGTCATTGTCACAGCTGCTGTGATACGTTAATGTTATTCATGTGTGAGTGATGCTACAGGGGCTGGATAAAGTCACTGATTACTTTCTATAATGCTTGGGAATAATTATGAATAAGGCTGTTTTTTATACTCAGGAAAATTGGATAGTCACAAATCATCTTTATCTCATGTTGTTTTTGATTATTATTATTTTTCCTGGTAACTGCAACCATATTTGTATTATCTGAGATTTATTTGTTTCCCTGATGACTGCACCTCATTCATTAAAATACACTTAATGGGGAATATTTAATACCCATATTTAGCAGAAAGTTTTTTAAAACAACAAAATAAGTTTCCTTGGATTAAATAGTACAACAATGTGCCTTCTTTTTTGCTGTATATTATACTTATATTGGCAATTGATGGCAAATGAAGTCAATTCCTGTTCTTGCAGTCTCACTGTGCAAACATGCTAAATGCTCCAATGACAAAGCACACTCAATAGAGTAATTCTAGATTCTTAAATAAAACCCTATAATCCCATCCCACACAGTGATATTTCAGAACTGGCTTTTTCCCCACGAGAATAAACTACCATTAAACCTATAGGCATTAAAGGGACTTTATATAATTTGCATTTAATTTCCCAAAAATATATATAATAATGCTGGAATAGTTAGTAAGCATTGCAACAGAAACACCCATCATTTTAAAACGCTCAATCAAAATGCAGGTTAAACGGTGTACTGAAAAAGGCACTAGATGAAATGTTTGTCAGCTTGACTTAGTCTCTTCAAAGTTTTAGCAGAAGCATCAATAAATAAAAAAAAGTATCCTACTATTAAAATTCAAAAATTCACACTTAAGATTTTTCTTTCGCTCAGTACAGTATGTGTTTTGTGTAGTTATGGTAATAACCAAATTAAAAAACAAAGGTCCTTTACTTTGTTTCATTTTGAATCTTCCATTGCTATAGCAGAGCCTGCAGGTGACTCATAAGCCCTTCTGATGCTGCAGGTAGCAACATGTGCACACGGGTCTAATTCACAGAGCACGTCAGGAAACTTGTTCATATGCAGTTTCAAAAGGGATTGGAAAGTATTAGCTGGTAACTGGAAATGACATACAGGTGCAACATGATTTTGTGCTGCATGGTTTTCTATTCATTATGGAGGTAGCACCAGTACAAATGGGCAGAGATTAACTAAGTGACATGAGTCTTGATTTTGTAAAGCCGTGACCGTGTTCTCAGCTCTATAAAATGAAGATCAATGTCTTGCAGCTTCCATCCTGTGTTTTATTTGATACTTCCTGTAGGGGCTAATCTTAGATAGGACAAAAGCCTGCTGTAGGTGTGGAGGACTCAGTTCTTGCGACTGGCTGGTTAGCAGTGTGGCTAAAAATGAAGGTGACATACCTGAGGTTTGAAGTGGTGTCAACAGGCAAATTGCTGTTTTCGCAGATCAGGAGATTTTAGATCAGAAAATAAAGGAAACACATACTGGCACAGCAACATAATGTCAAAACTCAAAGTTACATATCCGTTACAGAGCCTAGAACAATATTGTGGTGTTTCTACCCCACGGTCACACCAGGCTTGCATAAGCATATGTGTGTGTGTGTGTGTGTGCGTGCGTGTGCGTGCGTGTGTGAGTGCATGTGAGTATGTGTGTGTGTGCGTGCCTGCGTGTGTGCGTGTGTGTGTGTGTGTGTGTGTGTGCATGTGTGTTTGTGTTTATGTGTGTGTGTGTGTGTGTGTGTGTGTGTGTGTGTGTGTGTGTGTGTGTGTGCGTGTGTGTGTGTGTGTGTGTGTGTGTGTGTGTGCGTGCCTGCGTGCGTGCATGTGTGTGTGTGTGTGTGTGTGCGTGCGTGCATGTGTGTTTGTGTTTATGTGTGTGTGTGTGTGTGTGTGTGCGTGTGTGTGTGCGTACACGTAGGTATGTTCAATTCCATACTGTATATACAATTATTACTATAGTATTTTCTTTGAGTGATGTAGTCTGTCATCAGCAAATAAAAGCATGTTCTATCAAACGGTATGCAATCACACGTTCCAATAATATTTCATTTTATAACTGAAATTTACAAGGACTTCACAGTAGGGCTTCTGTTTTTCAGTTTGTTTTTTGTGTTTATTTATTCGTTTTTTCGTATCTAGTCCTAGGTGTGAATTGAGCGGTTCTTATTCAGTTATTGCTGCTTTTCTTTTTTGTGGATGTTTGATTTATTATGGCTTTGATAATAACAACCATTAGTGCACAGTGTAACTCAATTAGGACTGAATACAGTAAACAGCACTGTGAATCCAGGGGCACAAAGAAAGTACTGGTCTACGATCCTTTGGTACAGGGGTGTTTTATCTGTGTATATCATCTTTTAATGTACTAAGTAACTTATTTAAATATTTCATATGGATTTTTATACCATGTGGTTCACCCCATCTTTAAAGTTTTACTGAAATGTTATCAAGTTTAGGAGCTGCACAGCTGAACGTATCACAGTGTCTGCTTTGAGCTCAGTTGGCCAGTTGCTCTAGCTCAGTAAGGTGACTCAGTACAGGATCTACTCATTTTATCTTCCTAACTTGCTGGAGCATCGAGCCAGAGCTATGTCCGTTTCCCAGCCAGGGTCCTGCTTTCACCAGATGAGCAACTTGCAAACCCTTATTATAAAAAATGTATTACAGTATAATGTTTTTTTTTTTGTCTAGTAGGAACTACTGTGTGCTTTCTGTCTAGCTTTTAAACTGCACTACTATGCTGTAAACTGATCAGAATTTTGCATTTGTTGTTTTATACAATCTATAGAAAGAGAAAAATCTGACTTTATTGAACCAATTGAAGCAATACTAGTCTGACAATCTGCTGGTAACAGCATTTCTTTTATTTATACCCGTCATTTGACCTTAATCCTGTCGAACTGCCCAAATTCATAGTACAGTTCTCAATGAGAGATTGAGCTGAGCACCTTCTGATAATAAACACATTCCAGTAAATGCAATTCAAGTTGTCTTTAAGAGTCAGAATGGAATGTCCTACCCACGGCAATGCTTCCTGATTGGCTGGCATCTCCACCAATCCTTGCATTGGTTTCTACAGGTATCAGCAGCAGCACGTGTGTTTGCATAGATGACACTTGCTGTTGCTGTTGAATTCCGACCCTTTCGTTTATCTAACATAAACATCTTATGACAAGAGTTACCATTGGCTGAAGCCTTCAGCCACGCACAGACATGACCTTATATATCCCATCTCTCTCATCTGTTTTCCTGTTCTCTGTTTAAGCTCGTTGCAGATTTTGGCTCACAGTCAGCTTGCTAAACGGCCCAGGTTTTCCAGGGCTAAGCACTATAAGCAGGAATGTGGTATTTTATAAATCTAATGGGAGGTTTCATTGCTAACACTGAGGCTGCGATTGTAATGACTTGAGGTCCTGTTTTTGTACATAATGGATTCACATGTTACTCACTTCAGATAATGTACTTTAGACAATGCATATTAGTATATTTGGCAACACTTTACATTAGGTGTCTCTAATTACTGCATATTTGCACAATAGTTACTTAGTAAATACATGTCTACTTACACATAATTACAGTGTGGATGATCTAACCTGAACCCTAACCCTTTTCTGATACAATTGTGTACTTACATATATTGTGCAAGACATTTGCACATTAAGAACATTGTAACTATGCATAATAACATTGTAATTAAGTGTAAGTACTCATGTATTGACTGTGTAACTGCTATGTTAATAGACAGTAATTAGAGGCACTTAATGTAAAGTGTTACCAAGTTGTCAAGATGTTTTAAGCATTTTAATTATGGTTAAGACAGCATCAGTAAGATTCAGTTAAGACCATGCTGATTGTAAAGCCTTCGTCTGCAAGCATTGTAAGGGATGGAAGCATGCTAGTGTGCTCCATTTTATTTTTAAAATAAATACATTCTAATATTTGTATAGGACTACTGAGAAATAACAACACGCACATAAGAGCTCTTAAAAAATCAATTTATCTTAAACTTTTGGAACAATAAGCTGAATATGACCCTATAGTTTTATAAAAGTAAAATTACTCATGAATAAATCTGCTTTTCTTCAGTATTTTAACTACAATTCCAGTCATATTCAGAAACACCACTCAAGTGTTAGTGCTCACAACTTTTTTTTTCACGTTTAGAAAGCAAACTGAAGGCAGCAATGAAGTGTTGTTTCTGGATATGGCACTTAATGTCCTTCTAAGAATGTGATTTGTCCATTCAGTTCCTGAACAGAAATGTAATCAAGACAAGTTTTATGAAAATAAGTCATACAAAGACCTCTAGATTAGAACAGTTAATACACTACAAACCAACGTTTTTAATTTAATTGCAAGACACATCTGCTAGATTTGGGTTAAGAGAAAAAGATTAAGGCCTTGTTGTGGTCCCAGCCCATCATGACCCCATAACCGCCCCTTCTCAAGACTGCTTCATTTCTTTGTCTCGAGTAATAGACGTGCCCTGCACTAGCTCCCAAACACCATGATGTGTGCACATTTTAACTGTCACTTCCTCTCTCGTCAGCCCTGTTGCTGGCCTGAAAGCACCATTACCTCATTGCACTTTGAAAGGCAGTGCTTCTAGGCAGACTAACAAGTCACTAATTGATCTTAACAAGGCTTTGCCCTGACGGTAGTGGCCACCTCAATGCCGGATTGGCGACCCTGCTTATCCCCCAGCGCTAATGGGCTTTGTTTCAGGCGCGTGGGTGGGGGGGGTGGGGGGGGGATTGGTGCACAGGGGAACTGGAGGGAGAGGATTTCCAGATGGGACTACAAAGAATGTGATTAGGGAGGAGGTTATAAAAGCTGATTAAATAAAGGAATTGGGTCAAAGTCGGTGCAGGAAATGAGGTGGCGGGGAGGAGGGGGGATTGGGGTCAGTGTTGGGCTATGGCTCTATTTGAAATCAGTGAAGGCCAGGGAGGGGAGAGAGCCTCGCTTTCAGATGCGGCTGATTCAGACTTCACCTTTTTATGCCAGGGTGAGGCTATTTGTCCAGTCAGTCTAGACAACTTCTGTGGGATTTGACATTTTATAGCCTTATCAGACATATTTAATGAAAGGATCTGTAAGGAAACCCCAAGTAAAATTGAAGACTCTTTTGTAAATTAATAGTAGCCCAAACAGACAAGATTTAAAACACAAATACATTACATACTGTACTCTGGTTACATGGCAATACACACAGAGTGTGTGAATATAGTTAAAGTACATATACAACTGGTGTGTCTATATGAGTAACTTGTCTGTCTATACATAGATCCAAAGTGAGCTTTAAACCTTTATCGCAATATGTACTGTAGTAACATAGGCGCTAAACACATTGTCATTCAGACAAATCATTCAGACGGTTACCAGAGCGTGCTATTTGTGTTCTGCATTGACAGTGCTAGTGGAATTACATAGTGGAGCTAATGTAAGCCACCATCATATCGCTTTACAAGCTGTTCTGTGGAATAAAGTAACACCTTATAGAGGGAAGCACTTCATGGTTATCAATTCCAGGTCATTTCAGAATGATACACATTTCTGCTCCCAAGCATCTTACAACTTCTTTCATTTTTTTTACTAGTTTTTGCTTGCTAGTTACACAGTTGCCTTTGAAAATAGGGTTATTAATCTACTCAAAGTAAAAATTGTTTGGCGTCACTCATTGTGTGACCCTGAGCAAGTCACTGAACCTCCTTGTGCTCCGTCTTTTGGGTGAGACATTGTTGTAAGTGACTCAGCAGCTGATGCATAGTTCACACACCATAGTTTCATATCTTGTAAAGCGTTTTGTAATGGTGGTCCACTTTGAAAGGCACTATATAAAAAAAAAAGATTCTTCTTCTTCTTCTTCTTCTTCTTCTTCTTCTTCTTCTTCTTCTTCTTCTTCTTCTTCTTCTTCTTCTTCTTCTTCTTCTTCTTCCAAAGGAATAGGTCATTAGCCACCACCTGGCTAATGTTCTGGACTAACACGTTAATTGCACCACATTCTCATCAAGCACATGCAAAATGTTAATTGCAATGCTAACAACAAATAGATCAACACTGCATGTCCACGCTGAAGGAAAACTGGACACTAATCACGATGGAAACACAGTCGGCTTCTGGTGTAAACAGTCGGATAATATTTCTGTCCCCACTCAGAAGTGTTTTGAATGGTCAGAATATGAGTGGTGCAGGAATGAGTGGAAGTCCAAACAGAGGGTCTATGTACAATCATACAATATTTATTTTCTTTGTGACAATACCCACATGGTATACACTACACATAACATTGCTGTGTGAAATGTTCAGTGCTCTGTGATATCCAGGGTTTGGGCTCGTTTTTGCGGCTTCAGCTCCCAGTCAGTCTCCGTCTGCAATAAAACAAAACATAACATGGCTCTGGCTCAGTGATATTTTCAGCATAAGGGGCTGTACTCACGCAGTAGCGTCCCCTTTGTACTGCCAAACTCCTCCCTCTGATCAGCACGGTGCCACGTCTTAACCAATCGCTGCGCGCACCACAGCTGATCATGATAGAGTTATTTAGCAGCTACGCCCTTTCACCGAGATTCCGGTTCCGTCCTACCATTGAGGGAAGGTGTGCCACCAACCTTACTTAGCGTTCTCCCAGGTCAGGAGGTGAATTTGTAATGCAGATTAATTCTCTCTCATTCACAAATGCATACAGCTAACGACAGAGATTGTGTTTCGAAGCCGTTTCAGTGTGGATCAGAGGAGACAGTTTGCTTTTGAAGCTCAGTTATTTTCTTTTTCTGTTGATGGCTGCAGTACAAAAACATTATCAAGTTTTACAGTATTTTGCTCCTTACATCAAAAAATTAGTAATTAGGTTTTGTAACTGCATGCCCTTGGGTCAAATGAATAAGGACTGTTTTTCGTTTGACTGAAAATGTATTTCATCACTTTTACCCAACCCAGACCTTAGGGTTAACCTCAAATTGACTTGTACCATAAAAATGTATCTTACTTGTGCACTACCATTCACTTTATATATCACACACCTTTATGTGAGGTTTTGAAAGAGGCACATGTTACAGCAAACAAGCACTTTCATTTTAAAACTGAGATCTAGGTTGATTTCGCCTCAGCAGTGTCATTGGGGTCTTATTGGTTACAAAGCGTGTCAGTCACTAAGGGAAGCAGCTGGTTGGTTATTGACAGGAAAGAAACTGTTTTAGAGGTAGGGTCTGTTTCTCTCTCCAATTGAAATGTAATTTCAATATATGAAAATATATGTTTAATAAAACACAGGTTTCTTTCAAACCTGTACATGTGAGCGCAGTTCACCTCAACAGTGTCTTTGGGGCTTATTACAAACTGCAAAGAATATTTTCCTGTTGAATAGGAAAGAGCCCTTGACAGGGAGGGACAGTTTCATCCTGCAGGTTATTATGGCCTATGAAGTACTAGTGACCTGGTCTAATTACTGTGTATTTACATAGTAGTTACTTGGTAAATACAATTTGTACTTACACATAATTACAATGTTAATGCATGGTTACAGTTCACTTAATTTGTAATTTCTTTGAATGATATAACCCTAGTCCTCACACTAGCTCTAACCCTTTTCTGATACAAGTGTGTACTTATGTATAATGTGCAAAAACTTTTACATGTGAAGTACATTGTAACTATGCATAATAACATTGCAATTATGTGTAGGTACACATGTATCTCCTATATAAGTACTGTGTTATATAGAGAAACTTAATGGAAAGTGTTACCAGTGAAACAAACTATCTACAAAGAAAAGCATTACATTAGTTTGGTACCAGAAATAGGCCTAGGCAATGAAAATGCACAACAGATAAGAATTATTATTATTATTATTATTATTATTATTATTATTATTATTATTATTATTATTATTATTATTATTTTAGCTATAACTTTAAAACACAGTATTTAATTTGCTTTAATAAAGGGAGACTATTAAAGACTATTCCAAATCTCAGCATGTGCGATTGAATTAGTCAAGCCAACCACGTTGATTTAGATTTGTAAGGAAGAGAAGGACAGGAGTTAAGGGTTTGTTAATGATCATAGCAATGGCTTAGACTGTAAAATGACTATGCAAGCTGCTGGGAGACGTGTGGCTGGGTGTGAGATTCAAAGCACTTAGAAGGTACCTGAATCTGTTTTTTTTCTTCCCACCATGCTGGATATATTTATTCTTCTGCCCTCAGGTGTGCAGTGCTCTGTATGCTAGCTGGTAAAGTCACCTCGAGCTTGGGGTGAAACATTTCACTCACCACTGCATCTCTGATGCTTATCTGAGATCTTAGAAAATGTGTGACATTCAAATATAAAAAGGTATTTGCGTTGCTCCCTGTGGTCTATTGCTTGCCTCAGAGGGCTGAGCAAGTACCTGGGTGTGAAAGTTTGTTTATAAGTGATGGCGCATCACTTCTTATTTTTGATCTTTTCTTTCCACCTGCTTTTGCGTTCTCAGTGGATCAGCTAACGAGAAGCTGCATGATTTTAATGTAGAGACAACAGACCATTTTTAGACCTTTGATAATGCCCTCCCTTACACTGCGGTAGCTATGCACAAACGCCTGGATGGTGCACTGCACTACTGCAGAAACACTGTAATAAAGGACAGCAACTTACTAACACATAAGGGAAGATTCTTAAAGCTACAGGCATATAAAATTGTGTCATAAGCACAATTGTTTCACAAAGGGGAAAAAAAAGCATTCAATGAAGTTAACAAACCAAAAACTAAAGCAGTTAGTTAGTTGATTGTTTGTTCTCGAACAGTCTTTTGTGTTTTTTCACTTTCAGAATATGCTAATGACGATTTGTAGTAAGTAGCTTTGACATTTAGCCCTTAAACTTTCAAATCTTATGCTTCTATTCACCAGTTTGTCTATTTTGACTATATAGTCTCTGTTAATGTGCATTAAATTGATAAATTGATCCAAACATGTTTGCATGCTAGACATCATTGTCTTCAATGAGAACCACACTCAAAACAACAGCAGCATGTTTACATTTAAAGGTTCCAGGGACATGTGTCCCACAAATAAAATGATGGTAACTTTATTTTTTGCAATGAACTGCACGAAACAGAGTTTAAAATTTACTGACAGGTTGGATCTGGTCATCCAAATGGTCAGTTTCCTTGTGATACTTGAGTCACTCTGTCACAGGGCGAGGGTACATACGTGGCTCATCAGTGAGTAATACTGAATCTGACACAGAGCAGTGGATGTTGACATGTCATCAAGGGCATGCAGATTTAATATCAACACAGGCCTCGATGCTAGAGTACCAACAGTGGTAATCCTAGAGCTGGATTGAATAAAGAAAACAAAACAAAGCTCAAAATAAAAGTTTGCCACACAAGGCGTACTAGTCCCACTAAAAGGAACGGCGCCATCCAGGAACCTACTACACTACTCAAACCCTCTCTATACTATTTGGGATCAACATCCCCTAAACTGACCTAATTCTGGGCTCCCAGAGTCACGCCATCCTCACGGTGACCTTTTCAAATGGCCTCGGCTGGGCAATGCCTTCACGAGCACTGTCTTGGAGTGGAAGGGTTTTGTGTATCTCCATGGAGCGGACACTCTCCTCCTTGATGTCAACACAGCAAGATTTCGCTCAGTGCCCGTGCAGTAGCCTCAATCTTGCACGTCCCAGCTGGTTCCATAAAGAGTGACAGTGTACTCCCTGTCACACACTCTCAAATGTATTTTAAGAAAAAACTGTTTGAACAATTCCTTGTGTACCTTAAAGAATAAGTAGGGGGGTTCCGAAAAATATAGCGTTATACGTCCCCACGTGTTGCTACAACTGTTTAAATAACGTACCTGTCATTTTTCTTTTCACTGTTAACATCCTGACAACTTTTTACACTTTAATGTCTGTTTTAAAGCTATTTTCAAAATGTCTGCTTTAGTGCACTGATAGTGTAAGGATTATTGCCCACATTGTCAACAGGTAACACAGCAATAACAATTTATGATGTGGTATGGAAAAGCCAAAGCACTTATGTTTTTTAAAATTTTTTTTTTTTTTTTTAAATCACTCTTCCTGCAGTGACTTAGAGAACAGATCTCAAACCACAGTGCACTACAGCGGACATTTTGAAAAGAGCTTTAAAGTTCTAAGTACAAAAAGTTGTCAAGATGTTAACAATGAAAAGAAATGACAGGTGTCTTATTTAAGTATATTAAAATGACAGATCATCCACTATCCGGAAGAAGCCTGCTCAAGCTGTAAGCTGATTGGCTGAAGCTTAATTATTTTCTAATTAACTATTGACAATAGAATGTATAGACCTCTGATTATTAAAACTTAGTAAATGTCTAAATAATAGTTGATGTCACTACTAAGAAACTTCACCCCTTATTAATACTGGAAATCAGGTAGGGACATGTTCACACCGATAAGGAGCTCAACCTAAGTCCAAGAGAATAAAGCTTGAATCAAATATTTGCAAAAGTGTGTAAAGCCAACAAAAAAAACAAAACATGAAAGTGAACTGGGAAATTTAGCTAAACTTTCTTCTACATGCCTAACTATCTGATCTCCAGTCTTGTGCAGCTGTACAGCGTGCAACAGGGCTGCTCTGCATGGCTCTGCTGGCTCACAATGTGTCTCTTTTTTTGTGCACTTGCAAGAAGGATATCCTGTGTGATGAGACCTGCAACATTTGGACTGACAAAATGCATTCCTCTTTAAAGAAGCTTCAGGTTGATAGGCCATCTGAGACGGCCTTGTCTTTCAAAGGTGTGAAAAGATTAAACCAGCTTTCTTACCTCTCATTACTAAAGCACAGTTTCACAAGTTTTATCTTTCAGTCCCATGTGTTCTGCCACAGAACAATGAATTGGGTAAAAGGCTC
This sequence comes from Polyodon spathula, assembly GCF_017654505.1. Taxonomy (NCBI): domain Eukaryota; kingdom Metazoa; phylum Chordata; class Actinopteri; order Acipenseriformes; family Polyodontidae; genus Polyodon; species Polyodon spathula. The sequence goes on along the minus strand of NC_054565.1, from coordinate 5,389,259 downwards.
CAACCTGGCCCTGCATACTGTATAGCAGCTTCCTAAGTACTGCAAATATATATCTCAAGTTTAAGACTCAAGTTGAGCCCGGTTACCAGTCACACAGGAAGTGAATGTCTATGTGAGTTGTGGTGGGATAATTGTGTAGACCTGGCCTGTGAGAATGTTGCTAATGAGAGATAAGAATAGCTTGTTTATTCACATCTACTTTCACAAATGAAAAACCTGCCAGTAAACAAGAAGAATTTGCTGTCATGAACAGTCAACACAATCTGCTTTGTTTAAAGTACAGAGAGTTAATGAAATAATCTCCATACATAATACATGTCATTTGATTATTAATGGGATTTTTCAAAGCTTTTTACTGATTGAAGACACTTCATTACATATTATTAATGATTATGAATGAGTCATTTAGCAGACGCTTTTATCCAAAGCGACTTACAGAGAGGGGTAAACTATGCATCATCTATACTTCTGACTTGTCCATGCATTCCACTTTATAAATGAGGACCTTCTCTGTAGCTGGGCAAACTTATGGGAAGTTATTTATAATGTTAAGAAATGTAAATGATTGTATATTGGGTGTAATAATCCAGGTTATATATGTGAACTGGATGGAAGTAAGGACTTTGAAAAGACTAGAATATGGGTCTCTGAGTGGCTCACCTGATAAAAGAACGCTACTGTAATCACTGTTACACTAATGTCTGCAGTAGTAGTATTTTCAGTTCCACAGTAAAACAAATATTTTTGTTGCATCAACACTGCTGTGTTTAATGCTTAGTTGACCTCTTTACTGGAGAACTCCAGATCAAGCCAGATCCTTATTCTATTGTCACTATTTTGGTCAGTCTCTTCAAGGTGCTATTAAACTGTTTTTTCTCTGCTACCGTTTCGCAGTAAGAAGTCCCCTCCAGGTGGGGCTCAGTAGTTAAAAAATTACTTCAGTTTGCACTTCTGGGCAAATATGAAAGAATTTACTGTGATCTGATTTGTTTTATGGATCACAGTATGTGGTGGGGTGCCTTGACAATGTTGCCCCGTGTTGTATGTTATATGTAGTGTGTTTATGTTGGTGTATAGTCATTGGTACACAGGTTGTAGTCTGTTTTGTTTGTCTCTTTATTTTGGCAAAAGTGCCGTGTCCTGTGTTTTGTTTGTCTTACAACCTTTTATTTTATGTCTGTTCAATTATTAAATGTTGAGCAAAAACAATCGCTCAGCTTCACCAAACTCCACCTCTCTGTTGTTTATTTGTTGGTTCCTGGTTCTGGTCTGACGTCACCCACTACAGCCGTCTTTGTGACAGGTGCCCACTTATGTTTGTATGTAGTGGTGCACAGAGTATGGGTTATGGAGCACAGGCGATTTAAAATGTATATTTATATTTAGGCACAGGGATTGCACAAACACTTCATGAGCAGAGTAAAGTGTGTATTTGTACAAATTAATTCATGTGCCGGGATTTAAGTGAATGATTAGTTAGCAATTGAGTCCCAGCACAGCGGTATATATAGAAACACAAATTGCTCACTCTGCGTTGGTGTGTTCAGGGCAATAGAACAGGAGAGAGAAGGAGAAGTAAGATCATTCTGAAGCAATTGCTTCTCGTGCTGATATAGCTCAGCACGATGTTTGTGTGTTTAGTGTTCGCCATGTTTTCTATCTGTCTTTTTATTTTAGCCATTTTGTTTAGTCTAAATCTTGTATTTGTTTTTTAAATCTGCACATTCCTATCCCAGCACTGCTGTCTGTGTATTTCCTGGCCTGATGTCATCACCAGCCAGCCTGGTCACATGGTGTAATTGCTGGTAAAGCTGTGTTTCTGATTGAAAATGTTTTCTTCACAGCTAAACTCAGGTTGATGCATTGGCTTGATTTCTGCTGCTCGCTTCTTCTGACCACCAGCTTGGGTCTTTTATAGTGCGGGGTTGTGGTGTCCAGAACCACATATGCAGCTTTGCATCAATCTGGCAATTTGCTCAACTGTGAACCTACAAAACAAATACATCTTAATAAGATGCATTAAACGTTTACAAATGTTTTGAATGATTATTACACATCTGACTTGCTCCACAGCGTATTATTCATTTGTATCTATAGCGTCTACAAAGAGTTAGCATCCTCTGTGGGGGGTGAAGTGTTCACTGTAATTGTAATATCATGGTCAGACAGCAATGTTGTGTTGCAGGACTTCTTGAAACAACATTTTGCTTTAACTATTTTTGCACAGCTCTTTGAGCTACTTGTCCATAAATACAAATGATATATGGTCTAACCCTAAAACACCTACATAACGCTGTATGGAATGAGTAATTCAGTTCTCAGAAATGCCATGACAGTAGTATTTGTTTCTTGCACAATATTTTCCATTCTGCAGCCCCAGATTTCCAAGTGAGTGAAAATGAAGGTGTCACTGTGGTGGATGGTCCCCATTCTAAATGGATGGTTTAAGGGGGCACAGTGATACTTACACAATATTGACATGTGCAAAAAAAAAAAAAAAAAAACAGAAGAATTCAAGAAAATGAATTCAAGAGTTTCAGTTCTGATATTAATAACATATGAATATATCATTAGGAATCCGTTCCATACACAAACACTGAATTAGTGGAGCTCGCAGTATATTAACCCATTGCAGCTGCTCAGAGATTGCATTTACATTCTAGAGATGCTTAACAGATAAATGAATTTAGTGATCAAATGTATTATGATTTTTTTTGTTACGCTGTCAGTCAAAGCATTTCTTTAATCACATGGTACCACATGTCAAGTCTCTTACCAATAACACACAAAAAAAGACCATCTCACTACAGTATTGTATTAGTATGATACAGTAACAACTTCAGTATGGTAAGCATAAATTACAACACATTTCAACCAAATTCAACCATTCAGTTACAATAAATGTAAGAAAACCGAATGATGAAATAAACTATATAAATAGATATAAGTGCTCTAAAGTGACTCCCCTAGTAAAAGCACTGCAGGTCATGCAGTCATGGTTCGAATACCGCTCACGCCAAGTTGATGTCAAGCCACCTTTTCACCCACCGATCCTCAGCAATGGAAGCGGAACACAATCTGATACTTTCACCTAGTCTTGAACTTCCTCGGCCATGTCACCTGGAGAGTGAAATTGGCCACACCCCTTTAACACCTTCTTCTCTGTCATTAACCAACCAGCTGCTTCCCCTACTGACTGACATGCCTTGACCCGGAAAACAGTGCTGAAGTGAAATGGCCTAAAGTAACAGACTACCAAAAAGTAGTTCTTGCAAATTGAGAACAGCATGCCATGTTTGAAAATAGACGCTTGCTATAACATGTGTTTCTTTCAACACTGCACGTTTGCAACCTATATAGCGAACAGAGCTGCACAACATGGAAGATTTGAAATGTTTGTGTCAGCTATGACTGCTTTATGCCCTCCGAAGTTGTTGTTTATTCTCATTTTGTAACATTAAAATAGATTGTGAAATATAGTGGAACAAACAAGAAAATCTGCCTCCAGTTTCACTTTCAAAGACCCCAGAAGGGTAAAAAGGTAGTCCAAGATAAGTGGAAATCTGAATTTTAGTTTCTTACTGTGAAGTCGAGAAGACAAAGAGCTTTCAAAGAATTAGGTATATATTTCTGCACTTTTTATTAAAAAAAAAAGAAAACCACAACATTTTACTGCAACCACAACACTGCAACAGGTGTTAGCCAAAATGTTTGTTTACCTAACTTACTTATTCATTTCACTTTTATATGATTTTTCTCTGGGCTTTATTATTGAGCATTTGAAGTTGTGGATGATGGACACTCACAGACATTGTTGTACGGTATATTGCACGTTTCATTTTGAAACTCTTAAAAAAAAAAAAAAAAAAAAAAAAAAAAACTCAACAGGGTCAGGTTTGTGGCCGAAAATAATCTCATTTACTCGTGAGCATGACGTAAAACATGAGAAATCCATGGCCATTTTCACATGGAAACCCGCTTTTCACGTGAAAACGTCCACTGCTCCCAATCCAGACAACCTGGGAGCATACATGGAAGGTGTCTGGCACAGCCTCTGCTGGTTTTCAGCCATGGTGCTCTGCAATAGCTGGGTTTCATTCTATACCTCCAGGTTAATTATTTTCTTTTTTTCTTTAATTAATAGGTTGTGTGATAAATTAGTTGAAATATTATTCACTACTTATGCCATCCCAACAATGGACATTTGAAAAACAATTTGGGCAAGAGCAGTAAAACATCTTATTAAACAGCCAGGCACGAGGCATTTATTTATTTATTGCATTTATATAGTGCTTTTTATACAAAAATATCGCAAAGCACTGTACAGTACATAGCAAAAAAGAACAAACCACAGTATATTTGTATTTACAAATCACAGCTTTATTACATGATCTTAACACTCTGCTTTAGAAATTCACTCAAACAAGGTGTCGCCTGACAACCATGGATTTCCAGGTGAGATTCTCTCCTTATCTGTTGTCTGTGCATGGAAACCACATTTTCCCGAGCTGGCTACAAAAACAGCAGGAGAATGCTACGCTTGGCTCATTTGCATATCGACCTCTTCCTTTGCCCTTCATTTGCATGACATCAGGTAAAATAAGAGGGTCTTCGAGTAAAATAAACTGAGCCAATGGAAATCTAAAATGTACAGGGTCATTTGTATTTGGCTCGAGCACAAAGTCTTGAGAAAAATTTGTGCACACATAGAAACTCCCCCATTCATTCAGCAGAACTCCCAGCTGATCTGTGACAGGTTTGCAACGGATTGTGAAATTTTTATCTTGGTGTGGTCAATTTACAGCTTTAACTCCAGTGTTCTGGCACGCTAGAAGGAACTTCGAATACACTGGAACTGGCACCCCAGCTACATGATGCAACAGCTCTTATTGTAACTTACTGTAACTTATAGTAAGGTCCCATTAAATCAATCCCCAACATCTCCCCTGTTTCAGACACTTGAGTTGACTGGAGAAGTCCAGCAGGTTTTTGATTGCTGGATTTATACTGCTGACATGTAAGGCAGGTTTTTACGTGTTCCCAGACGTCTTTCCGGATAGTAGGCCACCAAGCATTATTTAATATCCGCAGCAATGTCTTTTATTTGGCTCGAGCACAAAGTCTTTGAACGGCCAAGATGACCTCCCAACGGATTGTCATGGTAGTGCTCTAGGAAGATGTTTGTCAAATTTTCAGGAACCACCAACTGATAGCTCACACCATCCCCTTTGATTGGAGCCCTTCTGTATATAACCCCTTGATGTTCCTCATAAGTGATACGATCAGGTTTCTTAGCGGAAGGTGACCGCAGATTTCTTTTAATATCACAAAACATGGGATCTAATGATTGAGCATGTAGAATCTCCGGCAAAGACGTTGGTATCTCCGAGCTTGCAGGAGCATTAGACATAGCGGTGTATTGGCTTGCAACAGGGTCTGAAGAGAGAGGAGCCCTGTAAGCCTTGCTATGAACTGGTATTTCATCACAAGTAGTATCTTGTGTTCAGTTATTTAGGTTTTAGCCAGACTGGAACCACAAACAGAGGGCCAAGAATTCAGCAGTGCAGCCAATTCAGGATTTTCCACAACCTCAGTAATGTTTTCTGCTACTGGAGTTGAAACTGCCAAGTAGAGCTGACCAAGTGGATTAGTTGGAATGGCTGGCTGATGTAAAGGCCAAGTGAATTCTCTTGGCCCCTGTTTGAGAAAAGAAAAAAAGACCAATCCTTCCTCTTGCCTCATTCCATATGTGTAATCCTCCAAATTGATAAGCGTTCCAGTCCTGCTGAGAAAATCCAGTCCTAAAATAAGGAGAAATGCAAGATGTTGGTCATCCATGATGTAGGCGTCTACTGACCAGAAAGCATCATTCCAACGATAGGCGAGTTGAGTTTTACCAAGAGCCCCATGGCATTTGCCATCAGCTAAAACAAAAGTTTGCTCTGGGCAAGGGCATATGCTTTCCTTGGGTCATTGAATTTTCTGCCAAAGTTGTAGTTGCAGAAGTGTAAAGGTGCACCCAATGTCTAGCAAAGCTTCACTCTTAATTCTCCTTACTTCAATAGGTACCACCAATAATGACAGGGAATGTCCAGAGTGGCTGGAAGGTCTAGAGGTGCATATATGTTGCACCACACTCATCTCAGCTGAAGATTTTGCATTGCTCCCTTTTATAGTCACCTTTGTTGTTTTATCTGTACTTGTTTGGCTGTTAATTTTAGTCCAGTATTGCTTCTGAGCAGCCCAATCTCTCTCCACCATGATGCCTACTCTCACAACCTCATCCACTGTTTTCACCGATCCTCTCACACAGCTGGCTAGTTTAGGATTGCAGTTGTTCAAGATCCTCCATACAACCTCAGCCTCAGCAATATCAGCCTTCCATTTTAAACACAGTGCTCTATAGTCAGAAGCAAAATCTCTGATGTTTTGACGTGGTGATTGTATCATCTCCCTCAGACGATCCTCTAATTCCGATAAGTAGTCAGTAGGAAGAAATGCAGCCAGAAATACATCACGGAAATCACTCCAATTATGAACCTTTCCCTTCTCAGCTAACCACCAGCTTCTAGCCGAACCTTTCAACACCGAAGACAGGGTAGCCATAATTTCCTGTTCTTCCATAGGACGGAGAGCCAAGAAGTTTTCACACTGCTCAATGAAACCCAACACAATGCAATTATCTTCAGAATCTCCAAACTCAGGGAAAACTAAACGTATAGGAGGTTTTGCAAACAGACCTGATCCCAGGGAAAGCCTTGCTATGGAATCGTTGGTAGACACCGGTCTATGGTAATTGTCAGTACTGGTATGAGCCGATACTTTTGGAGTACTGGCGAGTCGAAAATACAGCTTCAACTCATTTTGCCAAGCTTCATCCCTTCTCTTCAAACAATCCACCGTCCTCTTCTCTAGCAATTCTAAAGCCAATTCTATATCATTATACACCCTCTCAAACCGCTGATTAATGTAATTTCTGAGAGACTCCTCCCTGTTTATCCCACTTTCATGAGCCAATTTACTTTCTTCTACCATGCCATTTTTACAGTCGTTACTTGTGCAATAGTGTCTTTAATATTTTCTATTTCTGAAATAACAGGGTGATATTCTACCCTCGCATCATCCAGATCCTTATCTTCTGAATGGGTACTGTACAACTGGCCTAATAAGGATGAAATCTCTGCAACTGATTCTCTTCTAGTCACAAAAGGTGTCAAGATAACATCAGACAGGTTAGAAAAGTCACCTCCTGGGCCTTCCTCTGAGAGAGACATTATTAAATAAAAAAATTAATAAACCTTCACACAGTTTAACAGCTATACCAATATAGCAACTATATTGTTGTAAACAAAAACACTGTGTACCCGCACGGGCCACCAATCTGTAACAAACCCAATCCTTAAGCAGCATCCAATAACTAGTATTTTTTGATGGAAATACAAATAAACTACCCTGAACAATATAAGTCTCCAAAGCAGTAGGATTGCTCGACAGAACCAAGAAAAATTGTGGGGTAAGTCAGGATTGTTTACAACAAATAGAACATAGGAAGACAATTAAACCAGAAGACAACAACAGCGTTCAAATAGAAGATGCTATTGGATATGCATGGAATATTATACTTGAAACAGATGGATCAAACATTTGGAGTACATGAGTTTTAAATAGACAGCATTTGAACACTTCAAAATGTTTACCACAGTCCATCAGGCAGTCCTTATAAAAAGAAAAAAAAATGTCCATGAAACAACCACCAATACTTTAAAAGTCCCAAAATATTATTCAATCCGTATTGCGAATGTAGTTGAAACAGAAAAGTTTAAACACAAAACAAAACAAAAATGAAACTTCTGTGCTGGGTGCTCGTTAATCCCCAATAAATAAACAAAAAGGATAATACTCCAAAACAGTCGGAACAGCCCAGATAATCCAGCAGAAAAGAAAATAAGATTCCTCCCCATTAGGGGATCTCGCCCAGTTCTTCCTTGGTCCTGTAGAGCTTGGATTTTCCAACCAGGTAAGAAGACAAAAAGTGATGATGATAACTGGATTAGTCACTGTTGTTGCTCTTAGGATCCATATAAACAATTTGAATGTTGTGGATAGTTTCAGTTTGGTAGGAGATCAGATAACTGGTTAATTTAAACTTTTAAAATGGCAGATTAGAGAAAATACTGTTTCTAACAACCAAAACATTATTGCTTCCTGATTTCTCCTTTACAGACCAGCAAACTCCCTAATCCACTCCCGCATCCACAAAAAAACACACCCGAAAAAAGAATCACCCCAGCAAAAAAGGAACCACCCTCCCCACCAGGAAGTAATAGTCCTAATTAAAGAGCCACCAATTAAGATACTTAGACTTACTGATACATCAAGCCCAATAAGACCTTTGCGAAGGCAATTAAGGAAAACACCTGAATCTCAATAGAATGTCCATGAGGCAATTAAAGAAAAGATCCTCAGTTAAAACAAGAGAGAAAGTCCAGTGCAGAGATAAACCCCTACCAAAAGTTAACAGTAAATTGACATAGCTTCACCTAATTTTACCTTATGGAATCTGAAAGGCCCACTTTAAAAATGAGAACAAAATTACTTATTTAGCAATTGAACTGAGAATTAAATTAACCTGGCCAGGTATTCTGATACTCAATGAAGAGCAGATTACTTATGCTGCATTCATGGAGCTAGTGCTGCAGGTTTCCCTACATCCAGTCTCTCCACATATCTGTGAGCTAATTCATAAGCAAGAGTGTTGTCCAGTCTGTTTTGATAAATAATCTATTGCATGAGTTTTCTGACTGAAACATTTTTCTCAGACTGGAACCTTTTGGTGGGCAGAACAATGAGCCGTACCCCTAAGACCAATCATAGTTGTTATGCAATGTATCCAATTTTTAGCAACACTTTACATTGTGTCTCTAATTACTGTGTATATATATAATTAGTAGTTACTTAGGAAATACATATGTACTTACACAGAGTTAAAATGTTATTATGCATTGATACAATATTGATGCATTGATATTACCCTAACCCTGACCCTTTCTGATACAATTGTGTACTTACATATATCGTCCAAAAACATTTACACATTAAGTACATTGTAACTAAGCATAATAACATTGCAATTATGTGTAAGCACATGTGCATTTACTAAGTAACTACTATGCAAATACACAGTAATTAGAGACACAATGTAAAGTGCTATTGAAAGCATTGATTATACCATTTCTTATTCTGCACTAGTCTGTACATACTGTTGATATTCCTCAAGGTCATCAACTTTCTCATTAAACTGATAGTTTTAATTTTGAATTCACAGCTGTATCAGGGGATGTAAGTTACTGGCATACTTGTCTAGTCTATTGGCTTTCAAATAGTTCTGTCATATTTAGATTATATTTTGAAGGGCACTCTGTTAAGTGGCTTCAGGTACATGATTAGTTTATTAATTGTTTTTTGCCATCACCCGTGTCCATATTGAAACTACAGTATGGTAAATAGCCAATCTGGTATGGTTGGTGTCATGGACGCATGTTATTTGTAATGAGTCCTGGCCTACAGCTTGTGAAATTGGCACTCAGATTGGTAGAAAGTTCTCTAAACAGGCTTGTCTAACAATTAGAGAATGGTGTACAAACCCAGCTCCCTGTGCATTGTTCAAGTGGAAATAGTGGTGTCTTGTCCATTGTTGCAGATTGCTGTGATTGTGAGCCACTGTAGCATGTTTTGTGCTTTCTGCAGTGCGGCACACACATTGGCAGGTCACTTCCGTTCTGTGACGGTGTTGTGCTTCACGTGGTGGTTTTCTGAAACCATTCCTGGAAGAACCAGGAGACTGCCTTCATGGACTCCTTAATCCATGCTTTGCCAGACAAGCCAGTTACACCTGCTCTCACTATCATGCCCCTTGTGAAGCCACTGAGATCCTTGAATTCCCTTGAATAGCCGCAAACAACTATAATAAAGGGTTACACTATGGGACGAAGCTCTGTGTTTGTGGGTAATATCGGCACAAGTGGAAGTGGAAGGCTGAACCCACACACTGATGCTCGCAGTCCTGTAGCTCTATTACATACACTTAGTTGTTAAAGTACATTTTTTTAAGAATCCAGCTATATTTGTTTTCTGTTCATGGCCAACCTTTATTTGGTCCACTGTCATTTTTATTGAAAAGAGAGAAAAGGTTGATGAAGAGAGTACTGTACAGTCTCTGATTGTGACGTCACTGTTTGAATGGACTTTGCCGTTGAATGAAGTTCCTAAGAGGTGTCTCAGCTGTGATTTTTTTTTTTTTAAAAGCTGGAGATTTTAACAATGCTGGTTTGGAGAATACTTCACGGTAAACAATTAAAATGGATGATGTCATGATTAAGTTTCTCTGTGATATGATGCAGAATACTACAGGTTAAACGTGCGCTCTGATTGGTTGAAAGATCCTGAACAATATAATACAGATTATATTGGTCTAGTGGACCACATTTTATGTCACATACATTTGCAGACTTCACAGATTAAGGGACTTTCTCATTTTACTTTATGTCTCCAGTTATTTGTCAAGTAGAATATATGCACCAACTATATTTTTTGACAATATGAAATGTAGGTTATAAAGTATGAATCATTAGAGGAATGAGCAGAAGGAGGAAGGCAGACCGGATTCTTCAGTGGTTCTCTTAACTAACACTTACCAGTTTGTATGACCATGTGTGTATCTGTTATTTAATGAGGTGTTGCTAGAGAGATTATCTTTCTGCAAATTGCTAATCTTTTAAGCAAGACATTGCATCTGATTAGAATGGTGGATGCAAAGCCTGGAAACTCAGAACATCTCGGCTGGGAGACAGGCTCTCCGGGTTTGAAGCTTATTTTGAAATTGCAGTGCATTCAAATTGCGCTGTCCCACATCTAGAGCAAAAAGAAGAAAGGATCAAAGCTCCTTCAGTTATGATCTGTTTAGACACTGTGTAGCATTCATAACATCTCTATAAAGACTATACTGTATATATATATATATATATATATATATATATATATATATATATATATATATATATATATATATATACGTACTTGTGTGAAAATGTTGGACCACCTTGTGCTTTAATACGCCCCTTAAACAACTTCTAAAAAGTCTTATGCATTTTACCATTTGTGGCTCTGTGTTCCTTTTCTCTTACTATGTTAAATTAATTGCATGTGTGGCTGTGACAGAGATGGCTTGAGCGGTAACATGATGAAGCAGCTCACACACAGACAGACCTGGGTATCAAAGACTCTGCAGCGCTCTTACTAACAAATTAACACAAATAAAAAGGCTTCAACAAAATGGGAACACAGAACAAACAAAACAAAATGGCATGTTGGCGGAAGAAAATAGATGAATACATGCATCATGCTGGTTTTGTAGCAGCACGCGTAGTAATTGATTCTTGTATCTTCTCTTACTCCCGTTCTCTACTCCTAAACACTCTGCATGACACGCCAGGGAAGACTTGGGGTTTGATACCACAAAGTTGCCCCAAACTAGGTCTCCCAGTCTCCTGGAACCTGGTTTATAAGCCGCTGTTTGTGAAAAAGTGGTTTTGTATTCCTCAGTTTTAGGAGATAATGCACATTGTTCACTTTATCCATGTTTTTGTTTCACATTTTACAAGAATACCTGTTAAGGTGATATTTCCAATGTGGGCTTTTGAGATAACAACTCAAGTTCAATAATGAACAAAGGCAGTGGACCATCCAAACAATTCCCATTCAAGTTCATGTATTTATACAAAAAAAAACACTGGCACTTTAGATGCTGTGTTTAAAATCTGCACACAAAATATTAACCTTTATTTAATCAGCAATGTTTAGGGTTTTTTTGTTTTTTGTTTTGTTTGTTTGGTTATGCCGTACAGACCCTGACTGTAGTGAAAGTCACAAGTTTTCTAAGGTAATCTCCACTTATTTTTAATCTTAAGGTCCCCATCTGTCTTTGTCTAATACTCCGTCCAGCCAGGTAGATACTGTACTCCTGTATCTCAGACTGATGCATGCTAATCTCCTGCTTGTGCACATGTTGCCTATTGTTACTGTCTGTGCTGTGGATGCTGTAATATATTAAATAATCTCCTGACCGCCAGCTGCTTGCACTCTTTCTGTCTTCGCTTCCCCTGAAGAGTTGCTGAGCAGGTAACCAATGAGACTCACTATGGCCGCGTTGTTATTGGCTAGCGTGTAACTGGGGGCTGATTACTACATACTTCACAAACAACAAGAATGGATAAGGAAAGGCAACACAAAATAAGTAATTTTGTGTTTTTATGACAGATGGGCTTGAGAGAAGGAGGGGTGTTGTGTTTGTTATTGTCCTTCTCAGGGGTCAGCTGTCTCTTTTAAATTAAAATGTGTGTCTGTAAATGCATCCAATATCCCAGAATAATGCTGTGTGATGTGATGGCAACACAGCCCAGTTGTGTGGGTGTAAAGTATACTGCAGAATGATAATGTAGATAGCGCTGCTGTATAGCAGTAACATTATACCTTTCGTCCAGGGATCGTAACATATTGTAGCGTTGTGTGGAAATGAAGTAGGATCACATGGGATTGCTGGGTCATGGATTCACGGATTATTAACACAGGACACATAAACAATAAAAGACCACTGTCTGCCGTGGGCGATGCCAAAGTAAAACAAAATAATATAAACAAAAGTCCAAAGCACAATATCGCTGCCATGTGCTATAGCCGCTAAGTGCAATCTCTGGTCCTTGGTAGTCCCGCTTCTCCTTTGCTCTCCTCGGCTTTGTCTTTTGCAGCACTCTGTCTTTGCAGCACTCTGTTTCTGCATCACTCTGTCTCAGCAGCACAGTCTCAGCAGCACCGTCTCAGCAGCACGGTCTGTCTCAGTGGCACTCTGTCTCTGCATGTCTCAGCAGCACAGTCTCAGCAGTACTCAATCTCAGCAGTACTCTGTCTCAGCTGCACCCTCTGTCTTAGCAGCATCCTCTGTTTCAGAAGCACCCTCTGTTTCAGCAGCACTCTCCATCTCAGCACCACTCTCCGTCTTAGGCAGCACTCTCTGTCTCAGCAGCACTCTGTCTCAGCAGCACTCTCTGTCTCAGCAGCACTTTGTCTCAGCAGCACTCTCTATCTCAGCAGCACTCTCTGTCTCAGCAGCACTTTGTCTCAGCAGCACTCTCTCTCAGCAGCACTCTCTATCTCAGCAGCACTCTCTGTTTCAGCAGCACTCTCTGTCAGCAGCACTCTCTGTCTCAGCAGCACTCTCTATCTCAACAGCACTCTCTGTCTCAGCAGCACTTTGTCTCAGCAGCACTCTCTCTCAGCAGCACTCTCTGTCTCAGCAGCACTCTCTGTCTCAGCAGCACTCTCTGTCTCAGCAGCACTCTCTGTCTCAGCAGCACTCTCTGTCTCAGCAGCACTTTGTCTCAGCAGCACTCTCTCTCAGCAGCACTCTCTGTCTCAGCAGCACACTCTGTCTCAGCAGCACTCTGTCTCAGCAGCACTCTCTATCTCAGCAGCACTCTCTGTCTCAGCAGCACTTTGTCTCAGCAGCACTCTCTCTCAGCTGCACTCTCCATCTCAGCAGCACTTTGTTTCAGCAGCACTCTCTATCTCAGCAGCACTCTCTGTCTCAGCAGCACTTTGTCTCAGCAGCACTCTGTCTCAGCAGCACTCTCTATCTCAGCAGCACTCTCTGTCTAAGCAGCATTTTGTCTCAGCAGCACTCTGTCTCAGCAGCACTCTCTGTCTCAGCAGCACTCTGTCTCAGCAGCACTTTGTCTCAGCAGCACTCGGTGGTTCTCCAGTCTCTGAACTGTTGACCCTGGGCCAGAAACTTCCCGAACACTGTTACAACAGACCGAGGGTCATTACAATATCTTTATGTGTGTCATTTCCAGAGTGCTGTCTGGAGAGAATCTAAGGGCTGCAACTCAAACAGCTGATTAGTCTGCTTTTTTTTTTTTTTTATAACCACTCTGGGTCTGGGTCTGAGTAATGGAATATGCTGGCTTGGGATGAAATATGGCTGAGCTCAACAGTCCCTTGTAAAAGTTTATTACAATAAATCTGCACAATAATGTTGCAGTTTTTTATGCTTTTGACATGGTTATAGTATATTTTTACCACTGTTTACCATGGTTTGTCGTGATTTTGAATAAGCTTTACTTATACCTTCCTGGGCTTTACAATGCTTACCTGTACCATGCTTTCACTGTGCTTTATTACACTTGATATGCTTTTACTGAGGGACACTTGTTGCTGCTTCCATTTCTATGTGGTTTTGTAAATCTGTTTTGTCTTGAGCTGTCTTGCTGCTTCCCTTGTTCCCTTACACTCACTGATGAACCAACACCATGAGTAATACAAGAGAATACGCAAAGAGAATGTCTGTTTCACTTTCATTTGTCCAATGAAATTGCTTCACTGCCAGTATATACTGTGGTCCCATTCTACCAGCGACAGCCTCATCCCATTGGAGTTGCCATGGCTCTACTGTTGCCTTTAGCATGCAACCACTAAAAGGGTTAAAGAGACTACCTTACTCTAAAGGCACTTTAAAAAAAGCAATAGAGAAGACACTGTTGAAAAACTATACAAGACCTGTGCTAAAATGTGTAGTGCTATCAGGACATTGGATGGAAACAGAAGACATGCTCTAACATTATGGCTTAAAGAAGTGCAAAGCAGTGCTTTCAGTTTATCTTAATGCCATTATTACTGCCCCTACTTTTATTCTGCATTTGTTTCTTGCTCAAATTCAACCATATAGATAAAATGTAGCATCCTGATACATGTGTTGTAGCCCACATGGTCTTATTCCTGCAAGACCATTGGTGCTGCGTTGAACTGGAATGCATGAAATAATTTGGGATCAGGAAGCAGAAGCTATGTTTAATATTGTCATTGAAATATCAGCATCTCCCTAATTGCAGTATAAAATACATCTTCAAAATAAGACATGGAGGAACAGTGGTAATATTGCTAGTGCAATATGAAAATGGATTTTAAAAAAGACTGGTGAGAATGGAATATGGCTCTTGTGAATGGGTCTGTGTAATTAAGCGTTGATGTCTGATGGTGAGGTTGGGAACTGCTAGATAATTGATTACAATAGCAGTTAGGAGTCCTGAGTCGAAGATACTTTATGAAAAGTCAAATATCTATTGGTAATGACCGCTATACAGGACATTAATGCTACAGTATCAAGCCAATACATGTTTTCTCTGTGAAGACATTTTTTGATTTTTTATTTTGGTCTGGATTGACAGCATCCAGTCTGTTTTTGAAAGATCCGATAGTCTCTGCTTCAACAATTCTGTCCGGGAGCCTGTTCCAATGGTTCACCACCCTTTCTGTGAAAAAGCTCCTTTCCCCTTGGTTCTGAATATGCCCTTCTTCAGCTTCCACCTGTGGCCCCTGGTTCTGCTCTCTGTAACCTGTGAAAAATAATTCTCAGCAATTACTTTGTTAAACCCCTTGACAATTTTAAATACCTCTATGAAGTCGCTTCTGGCTCTCCTTCTTTCTAGGCTATACAGATTCAGCTCTTTCAACCTATCTTCATAGACATGATCTTCAATCCTAGAATTAGTTGTGTTGCTCTCCTCTTTACTCTCTCCATTGCCTCAGTGTCGTTCTTACTATAGTGGAGCAGAACTGTACACAGTGTTCTAGGTGTGGTCGTACCAGTGCATTATATCATTTTAATATCACTTCTCTAGATTTGAATTCAGCTGTCTTGACTATATAACCTAACATTCGATTTGCCTTTTTTTATAGCTTCTCCACAGTGTCTAGTTGGCTTAAGAGATTCATCCACAACGACCCCCAAGTCCTTTTCATACACAGCCTCCTCTATTTTGTTACTATTCATGTTATACTTCCCTATTTGCAAGACTTTACATTTACTCACATTAAATTTCATCTGCCATGTGTCAGGTCAAGCTTGAATCTTGTCAAATCTCTTTGTATTATTGAAGTTGCTGATTGGCAGTTGGCTATCCCTCCCAGTTTTGTGTTGTCTGCAGATTTGCATAGTTTACTAATCATGTCTTGGTTCAAGTCATTTATACTTAAGAATAGATTAAGAATAGCAGTGGTCCCAATACTTATCCCTGTGGTATCCCACTTGTTATTTTACTCCAGTTTGATAACTCTCTGCTTCCTATCTTGTAACCAGTTATGAATTCATGCTGATACTTTACCATTTATTCCTGCTGATTTAATCTTTAGATATGGTCTTTTGTGCAGAACTTTGTCAAATACTTTTTGAAAATCTAAATAGATTCTGACATAGGAGGCAGTGTCGTCCAATGGTTAAAGTCCAGGGCTTGTAACCAGGTCCCCAGTGCAATAACCCTGTGCCCATTATGCCAACACCAGTTTCTCAGCCAGGTGTTAAAATGTCTAATCATCGCTTGTCGTCTGTGTTGTCACTGACAGTATTTTCTGAGATTTTACAACTGACCTTAGAGGGTCAAATATGTCTCCCTTTTTAAATATAGGAACAACATTTCCAATTAGCTCTATAAATTTACTTTGTAGAGCCTCCTGACTCTGTTTACCACAGATTCCACTGGTCTGAGGATTTGTTTATTAAGTGCTGTCTCTCTTAAACTTCATTCTCTTTTGAAAAACTCAGCTAATGCAGTTTGTGTACATGTTTTGGCAGAGGGGGCACTTCTTTTCCCCCTATTCCATCACTACTGTAACCTCAGCGCTTTGTGATTTAAACTGAAAAAAACTTTTGGATTAAGTAGCACTTTTCTCTCTAGTGCCAATGTCTCCTGTGTAACTTGAATAGTCTAACAATTGTAATTCTTTCCATGTTCCATATCTGTTGGCCTTCCTCATTAAAACGTATACTTTATTGTTATTGCTGTTGTCCAAATAATCTCGGTTCAAAGAAACACAACATTGTAGCCCTAAATTGAAAATGTTAAACTCGTCTCCATCATTTGGAGTTAACCAGGATTCTGTCATCCCTGTAACGTTAAAGTTATCCACATTGACTGCGGCTTCTTATTCTAGAAATGTATTTCTAATGCGTCTTGTATTTAACCTGTTAAACCCACCTGCCCATCCCACCTGTACAGACCAAGCCCCATCGAGATGGTTCCCCAGTGCAATAACCCTGTGCCCATCATGCCAACACCAGTTTCTCAGCCAGGTGTTAAAACGTCTAATCATCGCTTGTCGTCTGTGGCACTGACAGTATTTCTGAGAAAACTACCTTAGAGGCTCTGCTTTTCATCCTTTTCCCTAGCTCTATAAATTTACTTTGTAGAGCCTCCTGACTCTGTTTACCACACCCTCCACTGTGCTTGCTGTGTCCGGTAAGGCCGTCTCTCCGAAACCTGTTGGAAACACTCAGCTGGGCAGTGGCTGTTTTGGCAGAGGGGGCACTTCTTTTCCCCCTATTCCATCACGCTGTAACCCAGCGCTTTGTGATTTAAACTGACTTGATACAGCACAGTGCCAATGTTTGTGTAACTTGAATAGTCTAACAATTGTAATTCTTTCCATGTTCCATATCTGTTGGCCTTCCTCATTAAAACGTATACTTTATTGTTATTGCTGTTGTCCAAATAATCTCGGTTCAAAGAAACACAAACCCAAACAATAATCCTCTACCGCTTACTGTAATCGTGTAAAAACAGTTCTTTACAGGATTATTTTTTCTTGGTTGTTTTTTCAAGCCCTCCAGGACACTGTAAACAAGCAGAGAGACACAAACATGCAACAACTGCTTCATGCTACTGTATTTCATGACTTTCTGCTTTCTGAAAATGTCGAAAAATAGAGGTCCTGGCCGTGTCTATTCCACTTGCTTGGGTGTTGCTGGGGAATCCTGGGGTTGTGAATGGCTGGAGGTATCGGCCACTTACAGGCCATAAAGCCTGGGGGGAAAAGTAAACACAAGAGGTTTAATCCTCTTTACTTTCAGACATCTGACCAACAGCTGTTTACTGTTTACTATCGGGATACTGAGACCAAAACATGGGGAAAGCATCACTGCCTATGATGTGGAAATACAAAGTAGAAGTACACAGCTCTGTGCCTCACACACAGCTCTGTGCATCACATTCAGCTTTGCCTCACAAACAGTTCTGTCTCACACACAGGTCTCTGTCTCACACACAACTCTGTGCCTCACACACAACTCTCTGTCTCACACACAGTTCTGTCTCACACACAGCTGTCTCACACACAGCTCTGTGCCTCACACAAAGCTCTTGTGTCTCACACACAGCTCTGTGCCTCACATACAGCTTTGTGTCTCACACACAGTTCTGTCTCACACACAGCTCTGTGCCTCACATACAGTTCTGTGCCTCACACACAACTCTCTGTCTCACACACAGCTCTGTGCCTCACACAAAGCTCTTGTGTCTCACACACAGCTCTGTGCCTCACATACAGCTTTGTGTCTCACACACAGTTCTGTCACACACAGCTCTGTGCCTCACACACAGCTCTGTGCCTCACATACAGTTCTGTGCCTCACACACAGCTCTGACTCACACACATCTCTGTGTCTCACACAAAGCTGTTGTGCCTCACACACAGCTCTGTGCCTCACACACAGCTCTGTGCCTCACACACAGCTCTGTACCTCACACACAGTTCTGACTCACACAGCTCTGTGCCTCACACACAGCTCTGACACACAGCTCTGTGCCTCTCACACATCTGTCTCACACACAGCTCTGTTCCTCACACAAAGCTTTTGTGCCTCACACACAGCTCTGTTCCTCACACACAGCTTTGTGCCTCACACACAGTTCTGTCTCACACACAGCTCTGTGCCTCTCACACATCTGTCTCACACACAGCTCTGTTCCTCACACAAAGCTTTTGTGCCTCACACACAGCTCTGTTCCTCACACACAGCTTTGTGCCTCACACACAGTTCTGTCTCACACACAGCTCTGTGGCTCACACACAGCTCTGTCTCACACACAGCTCTGTGCCTCACACAAAGCTATATTGTATACATATACTGTAGCTGGAGAGCTGCTTATCCAAATGTCATGAAGCTTGGTGTTAACACTATTTAGCATTAAAAAATGATTCTGTATCATCAGCCAATCAGCTTCCAGCCCTAGCGGGGTTCTAATAGCCAGTAGATGCCTCTAGAACGTCCATTTGTATTGCTCACTTACACTTTAGCATATGTCTGGGGAAGTGCTTACGGTATGCGATTGTCATGAAACTTGGTAGTAACATTATTAGCTTATTAAGAATATAGAGTCCCTTTCACACACTGGTTTTGTTTCGCTTGATCAAAGTGTGCCGACCCACTTCCTGAGGTGGGTCGGTGCGACCCGGATCAACCCACCCAGGTACATTGTTGTATTAATCTGGGAAAATGCTTATCAAATTGTGATTGAACATTTCATTGATAATTCTTATTATATACTCATTTTTTGCATCATACCGACAGCTCTGATTTTTCATTTACAGCTTTTTAAAATTCTTCGAGAAATCCCCATGCTTCAAATTCACACAACCGACTAGATTCTCAAAGTAGCTCATTTCATTTAGAACACACCCATAATTCTAATAGTTCACCCATTGTAATATTCTTAAACAGGTGCTAAACAGGGTCCTGAGCACATTTCATGACAATTGAACAAGCAGCTCTAGTTATAAGTATCATTTTAAAATGTGTTCTCCGTACAGACAGACTGACGGACAGACATGGGGACAGTTACGGAGAAGTATTTGTTCAGACGTTGTAAGGCGGTCAAGTGTTCAAAAGTAAGCTTCCTCATATCATTTCACAGAATAGAGAACCAAATGACAATTATATTCTGAACTGATCTTGCAGAGAAAGTTTTAAAACCTGTGAATGTCTCTGTAATGTGATGAAGACATCAACGTTAATGATGTCATCTCTGTACACACCAGGAACTCAGATACCACGCTGAAGTGGTTCCCAGGGAAAATGTAAAAATGTGTCAGTTTTTTCTCACACTTTTTGGTAGTAGCTTTCGGGTCATTTGGGTTCCAAGTAGTTTTCTTTTAGGGAGAGAATCCCTGTGTAACTCAATACTATCACACAGCTTCAACTGGGTTTCAACTAAGTTTTTAGATTGTGTTGAATTATTATTATTATTATTATTATTATTATTATTATTATTATTATTATTATTATTATTATTATTATTTTTATTATTATTATTATTATTATTATTATTATTATTAGAAATACCTGAATCCTAATTCCGCTGGGACAGTGCAAGGGTCTTGACAGCAGAATGTTTTGCTGTTGTTGTTGTTGTTGTTGTTGTTGGGGTCCAGTTTATAGGTAGCTCAGACAAGTTCAACACATTTCTCAGTAGACGCAAATCAGCCCTGGCATTGTTGTAACTTTCTGGAACTTCCTTGTGTAAGTCTTGCAGCAAGTTGATATTAGAATTCCCAGCTATGCTAATGCAAATCTGATATTTTTTGTCCTTGGTAGGTACCCATGATAGATGCTATTTAAGGCTAGTGTGCAATGAATTGTATCTTATTGCTAAAGGACAGAAAAGTCCAGGCTTAAACCATTCAACTATCCGATGACCAAACATCAAGATAACAAAAGTGTAAAGGAGGAAAAAAAGATCTTTCTGTGCTTTGCAAAGGGCTTTGTTATTTTATGTGTTTATTTATTCTTTGCAAAGGGTTTTGTTATTTATGTTTTTGTATATTCTTTGCAAAGGGCTGCATTTTTATTATTATTAACTTCAGTATTTTTTATAACCTTGCTTGTAAAACAAAATCAACTATAAAGCACTATCATTTTATTAGTCAAACGGCAATAATTTAAAACGTTGAATAAATGATGCCACATAAGAACACACACAATGAATGAAGAGGTCTCTAAACCCTTCATATTCTTATTTTTTTCTTATTTGGTCGAAGAAGCTGCCAGGGCTACTTCCAGCAGATCTCAGTAGTTAATAAATAATTGCTTGTCATGGTTTTTAGTTATAGTACAAAGTTGCATAAGTTTATGTCACAAATGGTATCCTCACTGCTGAAGTCCTGAATAAGGTTTGACTTTCAGACATGTTTCTATGCAAAAATAAAACATAGTTTATGGTCAATCTGCACAGTTTTTTTTAGTGTAAGAAGGCATTAACACATCCTTTTAAGTGGTGCCATGTTTTGAGCGCACACTTCCTATATGTGCTACATCACATTCCCACGGAATGAGTCTCTAAATTGCATGGAAACCCGCCAAAGTTGTGACATACTGGGCACTATCCACAAAGCTTTAGCTCTGGGGTGGGTATGATATTCATGAAACGTGACTATTGTTAGCTTCGTTAATGCTAGCTGAGAAGCTTTTCCTCAATATCAAACTAAAAATTAATGTTATTCATAAAAACAGACTGTAAAAGCATTCTTAAATAACTCATAAGGACTACTTCTTGGATTTTTTTTAATCGCCTTCTCTTGTAAAAGTTTCTCATAGTAAAAGAATAGCAAAGTGTAATAAATACACAGTAAAAGCCTCGGTAAGTATTGTAAAGCACAGAGAGGCCTTGACAACTATGGTAAATGCATTGTAGAACCATGGGAAAAGCATGGTGAGACTGCAAAATGATTGCAAAATACTGTGGTGAACTTTCATAAGAGCTCTAAGTTAAGCAGTGCTTTGAAAAACGAGAACCAACCAATAAACCCTCTCTAAAATAGCTGAGAACTACAAACTTGAATTTTATTAATCAGAATAGACTTTTAAAAATCTTTTTAAAACATTCCTATCTGTTTTGGGAACTGGACGCTAACAGGATAATCTTGAAACTAACCTTGAAAAGACAGCTTACTACATTCACCAAGCACCTGGAGTGAGGAGGGCTTTATCAAAGCTCCCTGGGTATCTACTCACAGACACCACAGTGTTCAGTAAACACACAAGCAGCCTGCTTGTGGTCAATCAAACAGCAATGTTCTCCGCAGCAGTGCACACCAGCACTGTATTCACCATGCTGTGTAGGCCACAGCTAAAATGTAACCATTATAAGATAAGGTGGCTCAGAACACTGATAGCTCAAAGATAACATTTTGATAATGTCTTTGACACATTTCTTTTTGTTGCTATGCATTTGTATCACCATGTGTCATAAATTAGGA
This sequence comes from Polyodon spathula, assembly GCF_017654505.1. NCBI lineage: Eukaryota > Metazoa > Chordata > Actinopteri > Acipenseriformes > Polyodontidae > Polyodon > Polyodon spathula. The sequence continues at coordinate 5,367,119 of NC_054565.1, read as the reverse complement.
ACACAATTCACTGTACGCAAATTAAGAGAGTCGTTTTAACTTAAGAAGGAAACAAGTTGTTGCTAAAAGCAAGCGTGCATTAATTAATGCGTTAATATATGCTTCGTTATGGAGAGCAGCCCAATCGCATGAAGTCTCATCAAGCTTGGTTCATTCAATGGGAACGCATTTAAGCTGGTGCAGCTCCTGTTCAAAGAGACCAGGCTGTGCATTTCCCACTTGATCACCAAGCAAAAGGACTGCCATTTGTGCTGTTGTCTAGGCTGGAGACCAAGGAGGAACAATGCGTTACCCCAATCAAACCTCTTGTTTACTAAGTTTCCCTGATTAGCCCTGACTTCAGAAATATTTGATAAGGAGAGACAGGTGCTTTTCCCAAATATTTTCTTTTAACTATCAACAGAGACTGGGTGGGGATTTGTTCTTCCCATTGTGCCACGACTTCCAGCTCTGTTATGAATAACATCCCCGGATCCTTTTTATTTTTTCTTTAGGAAGATTTCAGAGAAGTTTCTACAGCAGTTGGTTCCAGAGTTGCCTGGCAACCATTGTTGTCAACCTGACCTGGTTTATTTTTCTTATGTAGGCCAAAGAAAGTGGAGCGTTGTGTGTGCATTGGTTCTAAAGTAGGTCAGCTGTGTACAACCTGGTAATTGCAGGGGTTAAGGTCAGGGAGAAACAAGCACTGGCAGGCAGTTCGTTAAAAGAATCAGCCTGCTTTATTGTTGTCTTGGCAGACTCTAAATCCTTCCATCTGGAAGGCTGTTTTTTTTTTGTCTGGGTGTTTTTTTTTTTTTCTCTGGGTGACCAGCAATTGGTTCACCTGTTGTAATCCATGGTCCTGTGGTGGTGGGTTTAACCAATCAGGAAAGAGCGTGTGCTCAAAACCGCTCTGGGTGATGGATATTGATGCTTGGAGTTGAGGGGTTGGCACCTCGTGACACGTGGATATTCGAAGACAGGAAAGCTGTTTGACAGTCTGGAGCTCGACAAGTGCCAATGAGGATGGGTTTATGAGGAGCTCAGGGGTATGGCAGGTGGAAGAGGAAGAAGTGACAATCCTAGAGGAATGAGCAATTAAGCAAGAAGGTTAGTGACGTGTATGTTTCTACTTTGGGTCAGGACTGGGAATTAATAGGAATTATTGTGGATTGGGGTTTGCATCATGCGAATTTAAGGTAACATTTTACATTATGTGTCTCTAATTACAGCTATTTGCATAAGAGTTGGTAAATAAATATGTACTTACACATAATTATAATGGAGTTTTGAACAATTACAATGTACTTAATGTGTAAATCTTTTTGCACAATATATGCACAATTGTAATAGAAAAGAGTCAGGGTTATATCATTAAAACATGTATACATGCTGATAATGACATTTGTGTCAATAATAATAATAATAATAATAATAATAATAATAATAATAATAATAATAATAATAATAATAATCAGAGGACTTGGATTGCACATTAATAATAACTATGGCTATACAGGTCTCCATGTGGTTCATTCATAAAACTACACTGGTTTTGCAGAAAATAAAGTTCATAGGATAGGTTTTTAAATAGGATTTAATGGTTAAGACAGCTCTATCTTGAAGTTACAGTGTGACATCATAGAATCAGTAAGTGCCTATATCTTATTCAATCGTATACAGGAACGTGTTTAAAATATACCCCAAATACTTGCTGAATCTACTTATTGATGCCGCAGTCACCATTTACCATTTACTGCGTGCACTGAGCACAGGATTCTGGGATTTTTGAGACTGGAACGCTGCGCATTAGCAACATGTATTTAAGTTGTTTTTGGGGATCTTATAATATTAAATGTGTAGTTACAGTGTAGCTAATGTATCTGTATTGTGTGTATCATCTTTTTTATTTTAGATCCCCACCCTGCTAAGAAATGTTATTCATTGTATATACTTTACAAAGAAGCAATGAGAGCTGAATATGCTGATATATAGAAACTATATATAGAAGACCAGTTTAAAACTGCACCGCAAACCTCAGATCCTGGTGATTGTAAACTCCAGGTCAATGATATCATTGAAAGGGGCTTACATGTGTTCAAATACACTTATAATAATGTTACTGCAGCAGAACCAATCAGATTTGTATGTTATGTTTTGTTTTATTTAGGGTGACCAGATTTCCAAAGCGTGACAAACTATACAATGTTTTCTCACTTGAACATTGTGCTTCCATCACTATGACCGTCATCATATTAAACTGCACCTTCGCTTTACAATTAGTGGACATGTTTAACTATATGTTATGACCAGCTGCACTGCTACCCTTAATTTCTATTATTTTGCATGCTTATAATTTTGCAAAGTAACCTATACAAGTAACATTATTCTGGATAATATCACTGACTGTTCATGCAATTCACACAAGACGTTCTCTCTAGCATAGTTGCAAACCAAGACTTTTTTAAGGTTTGGGGGAAAAATGTTGGGGCACCGGTGATGTGAAACAGTTGATGTGAAAAGAGGATGATCCCGGTCAAACCGGGACGTCTGTCACTGCTTTTATTAGATTATAAATGCGTTCATATTGATTATTATTCATTATTTTAGCAGTGAAAGTATAGAGCTCCCTTGATGATTTTTGTTCATTCTTGAGGAGGTCATATTGACAGTACAGTCCTATCTCTCACTGTATAAGAGCCATTTGCTACTTCACTGTTTTCAATATTTCATTTTTTTTAAATGTATAAATCAGATAGCGAAATAAAAGGGAACACTGTATTTAGATCAACTGAATAGAACTATTCTGGCATTATTTCTTAAAGGACTGAAATACAGTTCTAACTTTGGCTTTTGTTAAAAAAAAACAAAAAAAAACAATCCCATACAGGAACATAATTCATCCTGGCTTGGCTCTACCAGAATTAGCCTGTGTTCCAGACTTAGAACAGTCCTGGACTCTATCCATAATCTCTTTCAGCTCTGCCAAGCTGCAGAATGAGGAACTGAAGATGATTGCTTTCCTACAGAAGTGGATGAAGAGATAAACACTTTCCATTTTAATTACAGACATGTTATCTTCATACCTGCTATTGGAAAATATCACTTAACAAAAAACACAGCAGCTGAGATACATTTCTGATTTCTAATTCTGAATCCAAACTCAATTGCAATACGCTTGTGTTTGATATTGAAAATCTGGCAGTGATTGCCCTTAGTTATTTTGACAGCATTGTTACTATCGTTGTTTCTGTTTTACTGGTTGTTTTTCTTGATTTGGTCCAGTTGTAAAAGCTGTTTCAAGTTAATTCAATCAATGGTCACTGGAGGCTGGGGCTGTTTTCATTTCAATTCTGGCTCTTTGTAAGGAGACAACAATCTACCAGAGCTTGAATCTCTTATTGTCTGGGATTGTCTGGGAAAACACTGGTGTGAATCCTGTTGCTCGTGGCCAGTCACATGCTCATGTCACAAAGAGTAAAAAGCAGAAGACAAGGGGAATAGGACTCAAAGCAACGTTGAGAACTGTACCAGCACGACTGGAGAATACAGAATGGATTTGAATTGTTGGTGCTTACATGGCTTCTTACCTGTAGCTGTAGCCTTTCACAGTTACACCTTTGCAATGTAAGAATATTTGCAATTGTGAACAATTGTCTATTGTGGATTTGCTAACTGGGGCTTCTTTGATGAATAGGTTGTTTTCTGATGTATTGTGGAAATTCAGCAATGACAGCAAAGGGTGATAATGAATACTTTTCAGTTCAGTTCAAGTGGATGGCTCAAAGTGAAGACTGTATTTGTTCTGTTACAGTATCCTGACAAGGGATGCAAGGCAAACAGACAGCAGAGGTGCCTAAAAATGTGGTCCTCAAATAAAGAAGCCATATTAGAAACTGCAGAATTCATGAGGGCCACAGGGCAATACTACAGGTCCCACCTTTATTCCCTAGGAGGTCATTGAAAATACTGCAGATGTGTTGGGATCTATTTTAATGGTCTAGAAAGTCACAGATCATTCAACCACCAGAACATTATAAAAATAACTTATGAGCAGAGAACTGAGAAACTAGTTTACAATTCCCTCTAAAGATATGGTTGATCCAAGTTTATTCTTTCAAGTAGAGGAATCACATTGAGCAGCACCTGAGCAGCTTTAAGAGGGAATCTGCAAAAGGAACAAGCCTGGCCCAGAGCCAGTGTGACACTGTTGCTTGTCAGGCTGTTAATCATTATCCTTATCTCTTGCAGGAGTTCTGATTTTTTTATTTTTATTTTTTTAACGCCAGGGGCAGTAATCTGAGAGCTTTTACAACAAGAAACCAAAAAGAAATAAGCAATCAATCAGCATGAGAATGAAGGGGGAGATCGCGAACATGAGCGAATGGCGGGAGGCAGAGTTTGCACAGAACTGCACATACATCGTCAACGACCAGCCATGTGACCAGCTCAAGAGCGACAGCTCCCCCCGCGCTATGACCTCCATACCGCGCAACTTGCGCTTCAAGTACAACCAAGCCAGTGAAGTAAGTCTGTTATTCTATCATTCAGCAGGGATGGCCAGCTTTGATCCTGGAGAGCTGCAGGGTCTTCTGGTTTTCATTCCAGATGAACAATGAAGCATAGATAACACACATTATGATACCTGTTCAGGATATTAAACTGGCAATGCATTTAATATAATATATGGAGATGAGATATTCCTTCAATAATAGGTGGTGGACAATTGCTCAACACACTGAAATGTAAAGTATATTCATGTATAACCTGTTTTTTATGTGGTAACCGTGTATGCAAAACCCAGACTGGGAAGTGATGGCTAATATATGTTTTGTAATTCTGTAAACTCGAGTTAGAAAGGTTCATGATGCAATGCCAGTAACAAGGGGCAAGGCCTTTAGTTATATCTTATTTCTACATGTGTGTGATTTGGCACATTTCACCTGACTGGCAGTTTATGAAAGACAGTCTTTTTATGGTACTGCTGTGCTAAACGTATTACATAGATTGCATCTTGCATGATGTAACCAAGGCGAGGCATTCTAGTGCTTTAGGTGAGTCTGATCAGATCGACCCAACCTGACTGAAACAGCCTTGAATCAGGGAGATGCAGCTTTTATATAAAGAATAGTAATTTGAAGTAGGTAACATTACGAGCGGTCATTTCTCTTGAAGCCTCTCTTGAAGCCCGTTTCCCCTCATGAAAGCCTCACTTTTTCTTTTTTAACTGCTGGCAGTTTTGTGAAAGTTCACTGCTTTTTGGGGTCATGTCTTTCTCTTTTCTGGAGCTTTGTGGTAATCGCAGGTTGGGGAGTGTCTTCATTTCAAAGAGTTTCACAGCTCTGAGCTGAGAGTGTTAACGAGGCACAGTTGCTACACGTGGTAAAATTAGATGGGACTGCCTCCCTGTTCTGCAAGACCGGGGAAGCTACATTATACACTTGATTCACACATTGTTTCTTTTGACATTGTGAAAAAGTAGTCTAATTACTGTGTATAACACTGTAGTTACTTAATAAATGCATGTGTAATTACACATAATTACAATGTTATTATACATAGTTACAATGTACTTAAAGTGTAAATCTTTTTGCATGATGTATCTAAGTACACAATTAGATTAGAAACGGGTTAGGGTTATATCGTGCAAACATAATTACTTTGCGACTATGCATAATAACATTGTAACATCTATTTACTATGTAATTACTATGTAATTACACAGTAATTAGAGACACAATGTAAAGTGTCACCATACAATTAGCTTTCAGTATTTAAAAGGGTCCAACTGGCAAGTGAGAAAAAATATGTCTAACAGCAACAACCTTGCTAATTCTGAATAAGTAATCAAGTCCCTTTAAATCTTTAAACATTTTAATGGGCCAATCATCTCACAGGTAGAATGGTACTTCAAATATTCTGCTTTTTCTAGCAAAGAAAAGTGTGACTGGAGATGTGGGGTTTGTTGCCTACTTGCTCACTAAATAGGGAATATCCCTGAGTAGATAATGATCTCCTCTTTAAACAATATGCTAATTATTTTACTGTGCAGTCTGTCTCACAAGTGCAGTGGTGCCTCAGATATGATCTACTTACTACCTCCATGACATTTTTCTCTTCATATTATACAGATAGATTTCTGGCTAAGGGCAGCTCTACAGTGAATATTGGATCAGTCTTTACTCAGGATAATTGGGTATAATACAATGATTTCTTCAGGGATACCAGGATATTTAGTGAGCAAGTAATTTGAGTGACGTTATCTGGTAAGCTCCCCATCTCCAGTTGTAGTGCTTTCCTAGAAAAAGGAGAACTGGGAGAAATGTAAAATGGAATGATCACTATTTCATCTGACAGTCAATCATTAATAACAGAGCAGATATTAGCACTCCAAAAGCAGGACATCCAAACAAAGGGTTAAAGGGAACATTGAGAATGGAAGTAGCGAAAGCAGAAGAGCAAGCAGGCTGCCAAGAAAGAAAGGCAAAACAGTTTCACACCAACAGATAGAAATACTATACGCAAAAAACTATTTCCTGTCTTCAAAGTGACCAAACATTGACCTTTTTTTTTTTTTTTTTTTTTTTTTTACTTTGCTCGCCGCGCACATTTCCAAAGCTGTGCTGCCCTTTTCAATAACCTGAGTGAGGACTGAGTTTCAAATGAAGAAATAGACCCTTCTCCACATTCTGAGAACATGGACATTTAGAAGTCTTCATTCTGTTCAAAACCATAGGCATATTATTGCAGAAATTACTATGTTGAGTGCCACACTAAGGATTGGAATAGAACCCACGCCTTTTATAAATCTAGGGACATTTTCTCCATGTTATATAAAAGATGTAAGGTATACTTTGGTAAACGTAATCTATATAGTTATATATATATATATAGTATACTACCTGTTTGATAAGGCAGTATACAACAGGTGCTTAGCTTTCAAAAACAGCCATTTTACAAAAAAAAAAAATGCTGCTTTGAAATAAATTGTCAGAGACTGTTAGACTTTAATAACAGAAACACATTGAAAATAAACCAGCTAGATAAAAGCCTTATGCCTTCATCTTCTTCACTTTTTCTCAGTTTTTCCGAAGTGAACAGTAATTATTATTTGGCTCGATTTTCCACTGTGGGCAAATTGGCCATGCTGTACATTTACTATGGAGGTGTAACCTGCCTATGATTTGCACGCCAGCCAATATCTACACAGTAGCTGCTTTTACAAGGAGTTCTTTGTAAATCTGACTGGAGTGTTTTATCACGTCCGACAGAAAATTCAAAACAATGGCTATTGTTTCCATTTGGCAGCACGTGCACTGCTTTGCGTTGCTTCTCACTAAGAGTGCTTTCCCTTTTAATGTGACTGCTGCTGCCGACGCGCCAGGAACGGGGCGGGCCGCTGTGACCACAGCCATGGGAACTGTGTCTCTCACATAGCAGCCGGTGGGAATGACAAAACACTTCTGGGCAATCGCGGTTCATTATCAGCGCTCCCTTGTAAAACACAATCTGAGGTGGGCTGCGGAGTAGGGGCAGTAGACCGTGTTTCGGCAGTAGGAGGAGGATCAGAAATCCTTTTATCCTCACAGATGTTATCTCATGATGTTTTTCAAGAAGATCTGCTGGTGTTTGATTCTCTTCTTATTGCTATCTGTATGTGTATGCATATATATATATATATATATATATATATATATATATATATATATATATATATATTATATATACAGCTATCGATACTGGTTTTCATCATGTAGATACATCTTTGAAATCATAATTTGTAAAAAATTTTAATTTAGATATTAAATTAAATCTCGTATAAAATTAAATTGTAGCACATTAGTTTGTTTAATGTTTTAATATAGGGTTTCAGTTTTCAGACGGTCAGTTTTTCGTTAAGTATATGGAAAATAACAAAGCAGTATGTAATTCGTTAATTTTACAGGTTGATGCAAAATGTTTGGCCATCTATATATATATATATATATATATATATATATATATATATATATATATATATATATATATATATATATAGCATCTTTGAGAAATGCAGAGTCCCACCTCCAGAAGTGTTAGCTGGAAGGTGAGGTAGTTTCCTTTGCATTTTCTGCATGAACACAAAGCCAAGGTGATGTCATTGTTTGATTGTTTTCGTGCAGACTTCATGATAAGCCTGCTCTTGGGATGTCTTCCAGGAGTCTTGGCACAGAGATTACAGTCAACTTAGTTGTTTTTTCCGTTGCAAATCGTATAGAGAGTTACTCAGCCAAACCAAGCCCACTCAGCTGCATGCATGCCTGCGACAGAGGCATCTTTGGTATCTGTGATAAACTGATCAAAGACTTCACTAGAGAGGCAACTCCCTTAAGAAAGGATTATTTTGAGATGAAAGGTCATGGCTTACCATACCTTGTGCTTTTTTTTTTTTTTTTTTTTTTTTTTGAAAGGGTGATTTTGTTTTGGTCAGTCTGTCCTGTTCTAATAGATCCTTCCACCACTCTCTGTGAAAAGAAATGTCTCCTACCCTCTCTCCTAGGCCTATCTCCCCTTAATATCCAGCTGTCCTGGTCCTGGTTTTTGGCGCTGTACTAGGGTTAACTTTGTCATCTTCTTTGGAGATTTTAAAGGCTTTAATCGTTACTGTTACTGTGTAACTTCCTGTGTTACATGTAATAGGACCCCACCTGGCCTCTAACATCATTGAACAAAGGCATATTGGTCATGTGGGACGCTATTACTTGTAACACAGGTGCACCTATACTGTTGCCTGGAAAAACATTTCAAAGTAAAATACATAAATAAATAAACAAATAAATACAAACTTTGATGAAGCTTTTTTGGTTAAAATGAGTTGATTGATGGCTTGTTTAACAACACTCTAAAAAAGTTTAAAGGAAGCAATGTTTTATTATTATTATTATTATTATTATTATTATTATTATTATTATTATTATTATTATTATTATTATAATAATAATAATAATAATAATAATAATAATAATAATAATAATAATAATAATAATAATAACTCATAAGTTAAAGCAGGTTTATTTTGCAATTTAAAAAATAATCAGTTGGTAACTGATTATAGCCGATTGTAGGACAATAATAAGCATGCATTACCTTCTCTCCCCAGAAGGGGGAATGCCCGCTTGGTCGTGCTTCAGGCATGTTGTTGTGAAGTATACCTGACCTCAGTGGTGTTTCTGTGATGTTTTGCTCATGTTACGCAATTTTAGATTTACTGCCTGTATGTTTGTCTAGTACAAAAAAAGTGATATCCCCTGGAAATAGAGGAAACAATTTAAATCTGGTGCCCCCCCCCCCCCCCACCCCCACCCTCACCCCCACACCCCCCCAAGACGAGAAAACCCTGGGGAGCGTCCGGGCTCTTTTGGGGACCCCTCGCAGGCTTGTAGAATTTGGCTTGTTTATGAGACATGGGTAGTAATAATAATATATATAGTCTATATTATTATTATTATTATTATTATTATTATTATTATTATTATTATTATTATTGCTGTTGTTGTTGTTGTTGTTATTGCCTTGGGGGTGCTGGTAGATTAGGCGACATCACCCTCCTCTTGTGTCATCTGATCAGCACAGTGAAGGACGGACAAGGCAGATGGAGCTGTCTGTGACGCCTCTGGGCAAGAACTGGGTTAATCTAGCAATTAACTTTCATTAGTCTTAGTGTCACTGGCCGATGTGCTGATCCCTGCTCTGTGCTGGTATTAGAACAAAGCCTGCTGCACTAATACAGTCATCAGAGCATCCCGGAGCAGCTAATAAGCATGTGTGTGTGCTAGAGCAGATCACTCAGCGACCAGCAGGCTGCTGATTCAAGAGGCCAAGACATTCAAATCTGCCATTGAGTGCACTTACAGGGGGTTTCGGATCCAGTGATTGTTACCTTAAATCACATCTTCTGGACCTAAGCGCTGGGGAAATCCAAGACATACTATTTTACACTGTTTGGAGCGACGTCACAACACATTCGGGGCTCACAAAACATGAACTAATTATTTTCAAACCTGTTTACCGGTGTTTATTATATTTTTTAAAAGTAGGCATTAAAGGTAATGGTAATGCAAGCAGGAGAGAGGGAGAAAGAGTGCACATCTCAGTCCTGACCTGAACACCCATGCTGTGTCATTCAGTGTGCTTTGGTGTCCCTTGTGTGTGTTGGTGTCCCTTGCTTTACTAAATACTAAAATGAAAATATAGATAGGAAACAATACATTTGAAGTAATGTATTAGTACCACATTATATTTAAGGACTGTTTGGTTACTGAGTGCAGTGAGTACAGTATTTTGTTTCCCAAGAAGATGTCTGTGTTCAGCATACTGGATCAGTTTGGTGAAAGTTTATCCTTCCAATTGGTTTATAGCTAACTCCACTGAGATCAGCAGGTCAGCTGTGTTCTAGTGAGTTTGTGTTTGATCCCCCCAGGTGACTGGGGTCTTCAGCAGGGAGTACATCCCTCAAGGCACTCGCTTCGGACCTCTGCTAGGACACCATTACACCAGAGACAGCATTCCCAAGCACGCCAACAGGAAGTACTTCTGGAGAGTAAGTGACTGAGCCAGACAGCAGGGGGTGCTCTCAGAGCTTCAGTGAGAGGTCTATCTCCTTGGGGTAACACTTTACATGAAGTGTCTCTAATTACTCTGTATTTGCATAGTAGTTACTTAGTATATACATGTGTATGTAGACATGATTACATTATCCATAGTTAACTCTAAGCCTAAATGTATGCCTTACCATAACATTAACTCTATACCTAAACACATTCCCATGTGTTGCTTTAGCTGTTTATATAGGATACCTGTAATTTCATTGTTAACATCCTGACAACTTTTTCACCTATAACTTTAAAGTCTGTTTCAAAGTACTTTTCAAAATGTCTGCGCTAGTGCACTGATAGTGCAAGGATTATTGCCGACATTGTCAAACAATTAAAAAAAACGTGAATGAAAAGTATTTTTTATCGCTTTTCCTGCATGATTTAGATAACAGATCTCAAACCCAGTACACTAAAGCGGCCATTTTGAAAAGAGCTTTGAAACAGACTTTAAAGTTCAAAGTATAAAAAGTTGTCGGGAAGTTAAAAATGAAAAGAAAAATAACAGGTGTGTTATTTAAACAGTTGTAACAACACGTGGGGACGTGTAACGCTATATTTATCAGAGCCGATCTACTTACTCTTTAAGTACAATGTAACTATGCATAATGGCATTGTAATTATGTATAAGCGCACATGCGTTTACTATGTAACTACTATGTAAATACTACAATGTTAACATATTTATGGGATGCAGCAGATTGAGGAGGCTATGTGGTCCAGTTGTTAAAGAAAAAAGGCTTGTAACCAGGAAGTCCCCAGTTCAAATCCCAGCTCAGCTAGTGACTCATTGTGTGACCCCGAGCAAGTCACTGAACCTCCTTGTGCTCCGTCTTTGAGTTGAAATGTTGTTGTAAGTGACTCTGCAGCTGATGTATAGTTCACACACCCTGTTCACACTCTGTAAGTCACCTTGGATAAAGTTGTCTGCTAAATAAACAAATAATAATAATAAAATTGCCCCAGTGAAAAAAAATATGACTCCATAGCTTCTATAATGTTTATAACAACTTTTTGTTTATTATGTATCCTCGTTTTATTATATTTAATAACACTACTAGTGGTTGACATTTATTGTCCTTTGAATTAATAATAATAATAATAATAATAATAATAATAATAATAATAATAATAATAATACAGGATATGGAAATATCACAACACTATAGATTTTTTTGCCACATCCTGGTACCTGTGCTGTAGGTCACGTGGTCTGATTGAAACTGACCCTTTTAAAAGTTTCCCATAGTAAAAGCATAGCAAGGTGTAATAAAGCATAGTGACAGCATGGTACACTACAGGAAAGCATTGAAAAAAATAACTAGGTATGGCCACTGTGGTGGAAAAGGATCAGCCCCTCCTAGCTCTTGCTCTGGCAAGAACTGGAAAGTACACATCTGTGGAGGAAACTCCTGATAGCTTGACGTTTCCTGCAGCTTGTTGCGTGCCACTGGCTTGTGGCCCTGGAAGCGATTGCTGGGTTTTTCTTGCAGTGTGCTGGAAGCAAACACACTCACACATGCAGTGTGGTTTATGCAATAGCAGAAGTGCTCAGCCACCATCATTTTGCCGATTGATGAGATTTTCCAAGCTTCCTTCTTTTCGGATCATAAAAGTAAAATCTGACAATAGAAGCTTTGGAAGGTTACAGTAAATCCCTGGTCAGAAGTCATGAGAAAGCAAGCAGATTGTCACCAGTGTGGGTGTCATTCACACTTACTCTTGCATACAAACACTCCTACAGGAGTGCTGAACACATTACGCATTTTAGTATTAGGGCCTGCTTGTCTACTTCACATAAAAATAGTAGTTTGAGGGATGAAAGATTAAAAATACCTGTTACTGTGGTAAAAATAGACACGAAACAACTAAGTAAAATTTTTTATTTGAATTAAATCAATTAAATCAGCAGGTCAAAAAGGTATGTGGGCAATAGTAATCTTAACGGGTGATGATAAATGCATTGTACGTTGTTCAAATGTTGTAAAATAATGTTTCGTGTTCCCACGCCTCTTCATTTTACCGCAAAAGTTAAGCTGCGCTAGTTTATAAACACATTGTGTTGATTCAAAAGCAATCATGCTTGGATTAGATGCATATAGTCACAGATTTATGTTAAAACCAAATCAGTTGTTTCAGTTCATTGTTAATCTAATCCAGTCATAAAATTCATCAGCATCAGACTATATATGTCCTAATACAACACAAGCTATTATACCACATGTATACAGCGCACTGAAACAATACTATAGGCACCTGGGAACTGTAAAGCACTCCAAACTAACTGCACTCACACAGCAGACCTATTAACTGGGTTGAGTCTTGGCTATGACCCTATATCATGCTTTGTCTTATTTCCATGTAAGACATTGAAACGATTTAATCAGTTATAGTACGGTTGTCTTTTTGCAAACTGCTTAAAGAATGAATCTTTAGTCAGCCATCTAAATATAATAACATTGCAACAATAGTGGATTGCCCCTTACATAACTGACACACTTTGCGGTCCATTGATGATGGACTCTTATGTGTCCCCACGACCAGACTCTGAACTGGGGGTGATCGGGCTGTCTGTTCCTATGTCCCTAGGTTGTGGAACGCCCTTCTCAAAGAAATTAGGGACTCTGAATCCTTGGGGCGTTTTAAAGTTCGCCTTAAAATGTATTTGTTTAAACTGGCTTTTTTATTATTTGATGTTCTGAAAATTTCTCATTGCTTATTTTTTATTTTGTATTCTTATGTATCGCGCTTTGTGATGACTTGTCATAAAAGGTGCTTTATAAAATTATTATTATTATATCTTCTCACATACTACCAATGAGTGTCTATGATCTTATAATGAAAGCATGCACCATGTGTAATCCACTACTGATACTGCAGTGTGACTGATTAAACACAGTCTAGTACAGGTCTACTTGGGATTAAGTTGCACAACATATATACATTAAAGTACTGGAACACCTGCACTATGTAGCACACACATTTCTGTGCCAGGTGATTCAGATCTTTGCTCCCTTATATCCAGTCGGCAAGCACAGTCACACCCTGCAAGCACTGGGAAATCTTACTCACTTGTGACTGGCATGTGTGACAATAAATTACAAGTACAGGACAAGGTGGTTTCTTAAGGTCAGGCTCCTTCTTTTATTATGGGGAGAATGGAGTTTTTTTTTTTTTTTTTTTTTTTCTTGTATGTTTCCTGTTAGTGATTCAGCCATATTCCTGCTTTCTCTCTTCTTCCCTCGGCGCAAGCTTTCATTGTCCGGAATCTTAACGACTAAAACCACACCAGTGCCGAAATGCAGTTTCATGACATCATGCGCATGTAGGAATGGGAATTCCATTTCCTGGGTAGGGCTGGTGATAACACATTTTGCCAAATCATTTATAGAAATTCTTCACTTGCATTCTGCTAGGGCTCTGTCCTAGCATATCTGTCCTGTAAGCTACAAGATGAGTGAAACTGAAAATGGAAACCTGTGTGAGTGTGTGTGTGTGGGGAAGCTGTGGCTAACAAGATACTCGGATACATTGTGTGTGTGTGTGTGGGTGTGTGTGTGTGTGTGTGTGTGTGTGGTGGTGTGTGTGTGTGTGTGTGTGTGTGTGTGTGTGTGTGTGTTGAATCTGTGTGATATGCTTTAGGATCATGTTCTTTTACTTTTAAAAATATCCCCATCAGAGGTTTTAACTGGTGGCCATCCCCAGTAATGTTGTTGAAGCTGACACCCTGGGATCCTTCAAAGCTCATGAGATTTTGGGATCAATAAGCTACTAACCCAAACGAGCCCCCCCCGAATGGCCCCCCTCGTTTGTAAACCCCCCCTCTCTTTTATTTTAATAGTGATTTTAATAGTGATTATTGTATTTTAAATTAAACATGGCCAAAAATATTTCAATACCTTAATCTTGCAGTTTAATTAAGCAATTAACTGGGTAATCAACTCAATTAATTATATTTTAATTAATGGTCTATTAATAATTTAACAGGTTAATTTATTATAATCTTAATTCATTAACATGTAATTAATGCTTTAATTAATGAATTGGTTGATGTGTAACAAAACCCTTCTTCAGCTTGTAATGGTTACACATTGTAATATTCTCACAAGTCGGCTTTCTGTTATGTAAGAAAGCGTAACAGAAACGTTCCTCATAGCTCTCTATGTTGTGCACCCAATTATGGTATTTTTCCTTTGTAAAATTTACAAGAAGATAGGAAATGATGCTCATTGTGAACATGCTGAAGCTTGTCAACAGACACACACACACAAAAAATCCCCTGGCTTCAAGCCATTTTTGAGTTGCATACCAAGATCAGCTTCCTGTTTTTTTTTTTTAGTATCTGTTTTGTTACGTTGAAGACATGCCCACTAATCACATGGCCTGCCTATTTATTCTCACACTGTAATGACTTTCACTGCAACTCAAGAAGGTGCTCAGTCGAACTGACAGCAAGAGAGCAAGAGGTTTCTGCATTGGCTTGTTACAGATATTGTGTATACATGCATATTCTTTGTATATAACTTGAACTAAGAGACATAAGAAAACTACAGACAATTTCAATGGCAGAGGTTAATATTTTTGTATTACTATTATAGCTTATTATAGGATAAAATGATTACGATCTTTTTTTTAAACATTTTATTTGTTTTACATTTTTAAAACTTCTTTTTTTTTGTTTAAATTTAAAATTAAAAAAAAACAAAATTGAACAATTAAAGTTTTTATTTCTTTGATTTTTTTTTTCATGCAATTTCGATTAGAATTGTCCATTAGAAAACCTCTTTGATGATAATAATTTGCTTATTTTAAAATGTATGAGGTTTATGCCTATGTGTATGTGTTTTGTTCCATGCTAATTTTCATTGATTTTTTTATTCATTAAGATTTACTCCCCCGGAGGGAAGTTTCACCATTTCGTTGATGGCTATGATGTGCACGAGAGCAACTGGATGCGCTACGTGAACCCAGCTTGTTCCCTCAGTGACCAAAACCTAGTGGCCTGCCAGAATGGCAAAGATATCTACTTCTACACCGTCCAGCCCATCCCAGTCAACCGCGAGCTTCTCGTCTGGTACAGCAGAGACTTCTCAGAGCGCCTGCACTACTCCCCACATGGGGACCTGCTCCATCCCAAACTGAGTAAGTGCACTCCTCAACCCAAACCTTAGGGGTAACACATTACAATTAGTGTCTCTAATTACTAATTCTACACAGTGTAACTATACATAATAACATTGTAATTATGTGTAAGTACACACGTATTTACTAAGTAACTACCATGTAAATATACAGTAACCAGAGACACCCAATGTGTGTTACCAGCTTTGGAATTCTCAATACAGTGCGTGAAACTGGGGAAAGATAAGAAGTCAATGTTGATCTGTTTCATGTAAGACATTGCTTATTGCATGGTTGTATGGTGAAGTAGTGATAAAAACTGAGTTTGCAAACGGTCTCAGAATGCTTAGAGACAGGTTTGTTTTATAAAGTATCCTGCCATCGTTGTATTTTTGGGAGCTCATAGATGGCAAAACCAGCATAGCTACAGACAGATGCATTACTACATCAGGCACATCTGCAAGTGTAGCTTCATTCACACCCTTGAAGCACCTCTCCACACTACGGACTGATTTATACTTACATTATGCCTCGCTGAATTTGGAAACTACTACAGTAGGTAAATCTTGTCTTGTCTTAAACAGAACATAAATATAACATTCATGTTTATGTCATTTAAATTAAGTATCGGTTTTAAGTGTGTAAATTAGTGTTGAAAGTTTTAAACTCAATGATGTCCTTACTTGTTTGAAAAACTCTTCACACAGCCTGTGCTGACACTTTTCTGCAAGGCATTCCACGGTAGCGGCACGGAAACTTTGCCGTATCAAAGTCCTCAGCTGGTTTGCATTTATTGTTCTTACAGGCACTCTGCCAAGCAATGATAACGTCAAAACTTGGATCTGTGTGTATTCTGGTTGGAATGAGTTAGAGAAAGCACATTCTGTTTACTTTCCCTGGCGTGTGTAGTATATAGGGGCACTTTGAAGTCCATTGTCACTTTCAGGAAAAGTTATATTCATCAATACTAAACAGATAAGCTACAAAATGGGTATCTGCACCACTATTTAATCAGAAAACTAGAAAAGTCACATTACTATGGGGTGAAGCACACTGGTACAGTCATACGTACTAAATAATACAATAATTGAGTCATTCAATATATGTTTAGCAAACAACATTAACACACAGAATGTTTACTCTCTTCACTGTTTGAAAATGTCTGCAGTTCATTTCTGAACTTCACTATGAACTCATTCAGGTGATACACCTTGAATGTAGAGATGGAGGTATATATATCTGTAGGCTGTGTTCACAAATTCTCCACACCCATGAAACAAGTAAATGAGTCTGGGGTCGAAGCTATGTGCACTTGCATTGTGAAAGTGGATGTCGCTGACCGATACTGAAACTCCCCAGGCTGCAGCTCAGAGGAGCAGGCTGTCTGTGGCAAGTGTAGCTGTGGGTGTGTGAGAACTGATAGAGAGCGATTGTGTTCTTTATTTCCACCGTTCATTCCTCTCCCCTCACCACCAACCCCTCTATGAGTGAAGCGGTGCTTTCTGAAAAATAGAAAAACTGTGACAGGGCAGGCTGTTTCATTTCGATACCTCGATTCCGTCTGCAAGAAGAGTCAAATAATAGCTTTTGGTTTCCTGTTTTTTTCAAATTTCAGAGATCTGTGTGTCATACAGAGACCGTAAAATAGCACGATTATGCAGTGTCATTAAATCGACAAGAATAGAGCTTTTGGATACAGAAATGACTGTATGGTATAACGCAGTGCTTTCTTCAGATCTCATATAATATAAAGTGCGTGTTTTTTAATACAGCAGTTTATTATTTTTGATTTTTTTTTAAACATTTTTTAAACAAGATTTTAAAATTATAAGTCAAATTGCCTCTTTAATTTGTATAAGAATAAACCTATCCCGTTAGACAAATGTTGGAGTTTACTGTGAGTTTTCAAAAGATTAGTAATAAAAATAATTGGACATACATTATTTTGTCCTTTTAAATCATATATCACCACCAAAGCCAGTTAATAGTGGATGGGATTTACAAGTCATTATTTCTGACTATTAATATTCAAATATATGAAATAATATTAAAACAACATGCAAGTCATTGTTGTATACCATGCCTGTTTCTTTAAGACACAAATCCAAAAACCTCAGCAATAATAAAAGAACAAAGTGAAATCTTTCTCAACGTCTTCTTTTTGAAACATTAGTCATTGAATTCTTGAGGTTGATTTTACTGTATCTAAATTCAGCACCACAGAGTGTTTAAGAGTTATGGAACTTGAACACGTGCATTCCTGAACTATGACAGAAATGCCATACTGGGTAAATTATAGTCTGTTAATATATAGGGGACAGATATTTATAGATGGCATGCATTGTCCAGGATTTTGATTTATATGTATGCTGTCAGATGTTTCAGTAAGAGTGAAGATTCTGCTACAAGTTTGTAGAATTGTGAAACTGAAATCCAGTTTTCACAAATGTCACGAGTGTAATGATTCACAGCTAGTCACAGAAAAATAGTCTTTGTTTTTTAATTAAATATGATCTTGTATTATCATGATCACCTGAGGCAGCACAACTCGTCAAGTAGTTTTGCCAGTCAGGGAATCACGAGCGTGTCGACAGATATTGGTATTGTGAGCAAGACTGGTTTCACTTGAGAGGTTCAGTCTGCTTCAGTGAAGTCATCCGTTGAGGTATTTCAAGGGGTTCTTTTTTTTTTTTTACTGTTTCTGATTTTTGTTTTTTTTAAATTCAGATGGGATTTGGAAAGCTGGGGGTTAAACAAATCAGGCTATATGAGGTAGAAACCCGTAATCACCCACAACTTGTTCCTAGAGTTACGGCACAAAGGGACGCCAACATAAAATTTGAGAATTCTATCAATGTTGACACGACAAGTGTGAAAAACCTGATTATTTTTAATAGCTTGCTTGAGGACAAAGGGACTGCATTAGTTACCTCACAGGAATGTAAGTTGTAAGTTTGTCATTGACATGGACAGTACTAAGGGTGTGTAGACTTTCATTAATCTTATTTTATCTGATTGCTGTATGCAAGACATCAACCATAACTTCAAAGCACTATGATGTACATCGTATAAGGAAGTCAAGTTGAAAAATATTTGAAGCCATTATCCTTACAAATACAGACAGAGACACACAGATAGATAGATAGATAGATAGATAGATAGATAGATAGATAGATAGATAGATAGATAGATAGATAGATAGATAGATATTGATATCAATTTTCCTCTCAAGCCGTCATTACCACATGGGTGTCAGTCCTGGAGTGAGTTTCATATTATGATTCAGCGCTCATTGCTTTACCCAGTCATCTCTCCAGGGACAGGCTTCAAGTGCTGTGGGAACCACCCACGTCTCCAACCTCAACGCATTGTAATCAATTCAAGTTTAGCGGTTCATTTAAAGTGCTAGCCAGTGGGATGAAAACGCGATCAAAATAGCGAGCTGTGGCTGTTTCACATTGGAACTGGGAATTCATTTAACACTTGAATTAGTCCTTCCACTGCTTTCACCCAAGGTACTCACTGCTTTCCAATCCAGGGCCCTGATTCTTTATTTGAACCCCAAGGCTCAGTTTAACAATTAAAGAACTGGTTAGAACTAAGCTGTGGACTGTTCAATTGAATACTTGAGGGATTGGAACACAGTCCTGGACTGGAATGGACAGGGAGAGTGACAAGTACTTCCAGTCCAGGTCTTTGTTCCAACCATGGCCTTAATTATTAAATTGACCCAATTAAACCCCCAGCCAGGTTTTAAAGAACTACATCATACAACAATGAATGAAACAGAACTCCAAGACCGGAGTTCCCAGTAGCTGTAAATATTTCAAAATGTGTGCACTAACTCTGGTAAACTAGTCTGTGGCATTTAAACTTGTTAAACACGCCCCATTCACAATAAAGCACAATTGAGGGACCGACTCAGGCAATGAAAAAGGAAACACTCAACCCTTGTGAAATTAAACTCCACACTGCTGAATAACATACTGAGTGAATTTAGTGGCAGAGATCTGAGTTTAGTTTGAACTTGAATGGCTTAATGCTTAGCAGCAGTAAATCATATTGAGAATAGACAAGTTTGAGCTTGCCGTCTCTAGGTTAGGTTCATTATTGAAGTTATTGTTCTGTAAGTTGTAACGGGCAGTTTTAATAGCAGCACACCTGCAGAAAGTTTCAGTCTAGCTGTAGAGCTGCTTCTGATGCTCGGTGCTGAAACAGTTAAGTATGAAGAAGGAAGCAGGCTAGCAGGGAGAGTCTTGCCACACTTACTATATAAGCAACAAGTTATACAAGCACACACACACACAGAGACACTCACACGCACTCTCTTCAAAGCATATCTCTATCCCAGCGTGTTGAGTCAAACAAAAGAAAACGTGCAACCCTTGTTTCCAGATGACTGTGGTCCCAGTGTTGTTTTCTCTCCTCGGCTCTCATAGAATGAGAATGCTGGCTCTCACGTTGCAAGCAGGAATAGTAATCAGAAAAGAAAACTTTATAAGATAGATAGATAGATAGATAGATAGATAGATAGATAGATAGATAGATAGATAGATTATTTCCATCAATGCATGGAAGCCACTTTTATAATGGCATGCAACAGTACACAATGTCGCATTGATTAAGGCTTTGTTGCTAACTATAGTCAGCTGTGGATTGTGAAGATGTGGTGGAGAACCTATATTTATTCTACAGAAAAAAGCTTTTTTTTTTTTTTTTTTTTAAATTTGGAAGCAGCCTAACCAGTCATCATAAGCACCAACCATTTATCACAAATCCAAAGTTACTGTCTGGTTTTTGGAATTCCTTTTGGTAGTAAGCTGAAATTGTCTTATTTATTATGCAACAGCTATGAATACCCTTATAATTCAGACTATTCAGTTGAAAAAATAAATAGTCATTGGCATTGTGAACCTGATTGTTATTTTAACTTTAAAGAAAGGTGTGAGTGGAATCTTACAGAACCAACAAGTCTTGGGTGTGAGTGATAAAGCCTTAGAAAACGTCAATCATTTCAATAGCATGTTCTGTTCCTTATCTCTGAACCATCTCTCTTACTACTGTTGTTTGGAACAAGACTCCATTAACGCCTCTTCTTCTTTTAACACAGAGCACTCGACCAAGGAATTCAAGGATTCTGAAGCTAACAGGCAGCAGCTACCTCACAAAGATGCATTCTACGAAACAGACCAAAAATTCAAAGCTAAGAAGACAAAAAGAGAAGAGGACAAAGAAGAGGAGGAAAAGATTGACGTGGAAATGCTGGAAAGGGACACACCTCCTGTAACCCCCGACAACCAGATTGTGGATTTCAGCAAAAAGATTCACTCAGAAACAGACCCTCAAACCAAACTCCAGCCTTCAGCAGACTTCCCAGAGAAGAGGCCAGTCTCCCTTATGAGAGAAACATCTAGTGACAGGGCCAGTCCTTGCCATGCCACCAGTCCAAACCAAAGAGTGAAAAGCCCAACTGACGAACACTCAGAACTGAGCTGCTGTTCTTCGGCTATAAATACGACAACCACCCCCCACAAGGATCTGACCTTAAACCTCCACGGTCTTTACAGCAGCGAGGAGGGCTTGGTCTCCTATCCCATTTACTCCCCACCAAGGCACCTCCAGCAGCCCTATCTCTACCCTTACGGACACCACCCCTCACATTATCACCACCTCCTGCTACCTCAGTACTCTCCCCCATTCCCAGGCATAGGGCCCAACATGAATGGCCTGGGCATCTTCCCTAGGGTACCCCCCATGTACAACAGCTACCTGGGGGCCCATGGTCTGCCTTACCCCTTGGTCTCCCAGCAGAAGGTCATGGGGCTCCCAGCGGGTCTTCAGGAGGGCGGCCCCCACCACTGCCTGCGTCTCCCGGAGCAGCCCAGAGACGGGATCATTCCAGCCCCCACCAGCGCTTTCTCACTCAAGTCTCCAGAGGGCGGGCTGAAGGAGAGACTTCCCAACCACTCCCCTCCCAGCGGAGCCCCCGCAACACCAGAGCACTCTCCCCAGCCGAAGCTTACCTCACAATCCCCAGGTCACAGCAACGAGGCCATCAACCTCAGCAAGCCAAAGACCAGCCAGGGCCCCTCCAGCAGCCCTGGGTACAAGTCCCTCCCTTACCCCCTCAAGAAGCAGAATGGCAAGATCAAGTATGAGTGCAACCAGTGCCTGAAGACCTTTGGACAGCTCTCCAATCTTAAGGTGAGATGCCGGAAACTGGTTTTAGTTTCAACAGTGTTCTAAAAAATATCTAAATTATTGAGTAGTGTGCAAATGTATTAGAACACCTCAAAATGTGTTACTTATGTCCTTTATATACCTACCTGCATGAAAACCTCTGGTTGTAAGAATTTCAATTTTTAGTCAGTGATGATATAGAAACAATAGACGCTGATGTGTGAAAATATTTGTGCTTTAATTAGGCATCTTAAACAACTCTATGCATTTTACCATTTGTGGCTATGTGCTCCTTTTCTTGTACTGTTTTAAATGAATTTCATGTGATTATTTATGAGTTTTTAGACAATCATTAATTTGCTTTACACTACAGTTACAGTGCTTTGATTTCATATGCACAAACCCCCCCCCCCCCCCCAAAAAAAAAACAGAAGCAGTGTGGTGTTCTAATAGATTTGCACACTACTGCATATTAATGGCAATAATGAGCCCTTCCTGCAGCTAATTTCTTCGCGCTAGTTTGATAGTGTTTATTCCCTGTCTCTGAACTCCTCTTGACTATGTTGCTGTGTGCTTGTGTTGCAGGTGCACTTGCGGGTCCACAGCGGAGAACGTCCATTCCAGTGTCTCGTGTGCAGAAAGAGCTTCACTCAGCTGGCTCACCTGCAGAAACACAACCTGGTGCACACAGGGGAGAAACCCCACGAGTGTCAGGTACGCATGCATTTACTAAGAAACTACTACCTTATCTAAACACACAGTAACTAGAGACACTTCATGGAAACTGTTACCCATTGTCAAATAGAAATCTGCTTCTATCTTTTGCAGCATCTTATACTATATTTTTATAACAGGTGGGTAAATAAGAAAAATTAAACAGCATAGCTAACCTTAGTTGGATGCAATTTTACCATCTGCTACAAAGACATTTCAGATCACTGTATTACATCTATATCACAGTATACATTTATCAGAGACGTTTACAGGCTTAGAATTACACAGGTGCACATTTGAACTAAGGTTGCCTAAATTAAGGCTTTTAACTTAAATTCATCACCCTTTTAACTAGATGTTGAGACATGTGCAAGATAGACTACACTAGGTACCCTTCATTTCCATACATTCCTGGGCCCCAGGATTTGTTGTCTATCTTCTTTTTTACAACCAGATGATAACTGGGAGTCATTGCTTGTTTCATGCAAAGCAGCCCCTACAATGAACCTTGATTCCTCTCTTGCAGGTTTGCCACAAGCGCTTCAGCAGCACCAGTAACCTCAAAACCCACCTCAGACTGCACTCAGGTGAAAAACCCTATCAGTGCAAGCTGTGCTCCACCAAGTTCACCCAGTACGTCCATCTCAAGCTGCACAAGCGCCTGCACGCCCGCGACAGGCCTTACAAGTGCCTCCTCTGCTCCCAGTCCTACATCCACCAGATCAGTCTGCAGATCCACAGCAGAGGATACTGCCCCTCGGCTGCCATGCTGGACCAGTCGCACGAGGAGCTCTGCCGGATGAACGAGATGATCAGGAAGTTTGATGTGAGCTCCGATGCTGATACCATGGAAGAGAAAGCCAGCATGGCTGAGGTTGACACGGTGGAGAAATGTATGTTGAAGAGTCGAGAGTTGAAGGAAGGCAAGGAGGATCAGCTTCAGACTGGCTTCTTCCACCACCACCACCACACACCATCCCCAGTTTCCCATGAAAGAAGCCCAGCCACTGCTGGGAACATATTCAGACCACACTCA
The DNA here is from genome assembly GCF_017654505.1 of Polyodon spathula. Classification (NCBI taxonomy): domain Eukaryota; kingdom Metazoa; phylum Chordata; class Actinopteri; order Acipenseriformes; family Polyodontidae; genus Polyodon; species Polyodon spathula. The sequence goes on along the minus strand of NC_054565.1, from coordinate 5,343,458 downwards.
CACATCACCATGAAGCAAGAAGTTCCATAACTTTGTAAAAGGTGGACCTTTATAAAAGTGTCCTAAAAGTAAAGCCAAGGGTAGTAAAAGTAGCAAGCATAGGCTACCATAAAGAAGTATGTGGTTAAACAGGGTACAAACCACAGTAAACTTACCATGGTAACTTTGCTATGGGAAACTTTTATATGGACAGCGGTCAGAGTTCAATGTTTAATGACTGAAAAGTTCCAACATCTGTTGAATAGCCTTGTGGCAAAACGATTGCACGTGGAAACGAGAGAACTGTCTTCTTTTCCCTGAGTTCTGGGGTTGTGGGGAAAGTGCAGAAGGCTTTAAGGAGCAAAAAAAGAATAAATCACCCCCAAAAAAGCTTAAACAACCTGAGGTACCAAACAGCACCAGCTTCCCAAAGACCTTCTCAAACAGAGACTTGCAACTGCACTGCTGATTAAATGCTTTGACAGCACAGTACAGTATGAGATAAGAACAGATTTTGGAATCGTTCTAGAAATTGACTTATTTTTGTGTGTATGTTTTTTTAATTTATTGACAAAAAAACTTTTTTTTCTAATATATTTTGAAGTCTTTTCATTCTTTGTTTGTCTGTCTGACATTGCCAGTATGTTGAATTAACAACTTTAATCCCTTGATGCCAGTCTAGCAATACCTACATATCTGGTTTTCAAAGTTCTCCTTATCAAAATGTGGGATCGGTGGGAGATTTGAACAAATTTGGTTAGATATGTTCCCATGTAGCATTGCAACATGGATCTGTTGATGCAAGCAGCTGAATTTTTTATATCAAAATGTAAAGCTATTTTTGTAAGTATTAAGTCTTTAGTGATCATTTAATCTGTCTTTTTCTACATATTGCTGTATTGTTCTACATTAATAATAACTGAATAGGGTTACATCTTGTATGGTAGTGAAATAAGAACCACCCTTATTCAAGGTGTCATTTTAATATTCAAGCAAAATTGGCACGGAAAAAACAGACTCCAAATGAGTTTGTGCTTGCATTGGACTGTTCAGAACATGTAGCATTTTAAATACATGCTTCCTTTATTTAATACATGGACTTTGTTCTTTCATATTTCTGTGTCACTTTTGAGGAATTGGCAGCAGTTGTATTTTTATATATCTATTTGTCAGTTTCACTAAGGGGAACTTGTTCTATAGGCTTTTAGGGAAATTTTGTTTCACTGCATTTAAACCATAGTCATCTGTTTTTGCTCTGGGAAATAAAACACACAAATCAAATCAAAACCTGTAGAACAAATGTTTTATACAAAAGGATGTGATTGCAAAGATTGCACAGAACTCACCAAAAAACTATTGAATTATTAGAAAACCAAAAAATGAACTAGATACTAAAACAGGAACAGCTTCTTATGCATCAGTGCGTATTCAATGCCACATTTGAAAAATGGAATAGAAGTTGTGTTTGGTGTTTTTATTGTGATCGTTAGAGTATGTAGCACGCACAGGAACATGCCTGTGCAATTCTAGTTTTATTGAAGTGTGAACAATATTAACACCCACAAAATAAAAAACTAGGTTGTCTAGGGTTTTAATACTGGGATTATGTTATTAGCATTACAGCATTGTCACTTTCTCTCATGCTGAAGAACTTTTTGTATTCATTGCTTCATTTTTCAATACTCAATAGATTGACATCTTGACACTTCCTGTGTTGTAGGTCAACTTCAGATCTATTGTGTTGCATTTAGTCTGAGCGTCTGCATTAATGTAAAAATAAAAGCTTTTCAGCATAGGAAAGGGGGCAGGGATAAGTATGGCTAAAGCTAATAAGGGGTAGGATTTTAAATCCTGGACAATGACTCCATATTCTTGACCATCGTGACATATTTTAGACCCTATCTGTGTTTAAACCAAAGCATTACTTCACTTCGGGTGAAAAACTTGAACAGGTTTTTGCTTGACGGGTACAGTTCTATTTCCTTATTCTTTTTTGTAAGCGAAACCTCAAAACAATCATCAAAATAATGTGTTTTGGTACTTGATGTAAAGGGTCAGATACAAGCACTTTCCAATACTACAGGTTCTAGGTTGTAATAGCCAAGGTAATCTAGAAGGTACAGATGTGATACTTTGTACATTCCCATTGGAATGTGGTGTTTTGGCATGTTATTATAGCTGCTAAACCCAAACTCAGGTCTACTCATTCAGGTTAGAAACTAGCAGCCCATCAGGTGTATATCCGTGTAGTGCACTAGATCTAGTAGTAACATCATTACACCTTTTGGCTTGAGAGTCATGATACCAAGTCATTAGCCCCTAAACCAGCAAGCTGTACTCCAGCATTAAACTTCCTCCTTTCTTTTTCTTTGTCTTTTTTTCTATGGAGAATTCAGGGAAGATAACATGTTTGATATATTTGCACCAAAGCTTCTGTGACTGTTTAAGAAGGAGGATTTGACTGTGTGTCTGAGTTGTTTGAACACTTTGCTAGTGATGTTTTTGTATGTCGATATTTACATGCTGTTTACACTTTATGTACAAAACTATTTTGGCAAAATGTTATAATGTCTGTAGCTGAAAAAATAAACTGTTTCATCTGTATGTTTAGTAAAAAAGTATCACGTATCTGAATTTCTTTTTGCATTTGTTGCTGTGTCTCTTATACAAGTTTACCATGGTATTTTTGCACAGTATTTTTGGACTTTTTCCATGGTAATACCATATATTAACCATAACGTACCCTGCTTTAGCATGTTTATTAATACACTTTATCATACCTCACTGTTCTTTACATTGCATTGCTATGCTTTACCATGTTTTACTGTGCTTTATTACACTTTGCTATGCTTTTACTATGGTAAACTTTTATAAAGGGTGTACATCCATATCTATAAAAATGCAATGGTGTTGTAGGTAGTATTACTAAAACAAGCATTGAGAAAGACTCATGGTAGTTTGCTGTTGGTATTTTGACATAAGGAAACACCTAACAACAAAACCACAACTATCAGGCCTCTACAGTATCAAGCAGTTTTCCCATTGAGCTTTTAAACAACAGGAGTGTCTCGTATTATTAGTCATGTGAGATCACAAGTGTGTTCTACATATCACAGGTTCGTCTTTTTTTTTGTTGTTGTCCAACCCCTTTACATACTCAGTCATGATTTACGAGGGGATTTCTATTAACAGATCAGCAAATCTCACTTTAAGTAAACGCTAACCCTTTTTTTTTTTTTTTTCTGTATTTGCGAACCACACGTGTGCTGATGTGGTATTGTGGGTGGCTGTAACACAGTGATCTTACTAGAAATACCCAAGTGAATCTAGGTGTTGAATGAAGTGATACTGTTCTTTGAAAGAACTGAACTCAGGCTTCTTCAAAATAATTTTTACAACTTCCTGACCCTCTTCTGAATTCATAGAAATGTGAAAAAGTTCAGAATTATGTTTCCCAGTTTCCTATGTATTCAGCTTTTTAAAAAATGTTTATTCTTATTGGTAACATGAAGACAACTTAATCTAAAGCCTGTAAATTAATCTAACGTACCGATATGTAGAGAGGATATATGCCCAATCTATATGCACTGTTCAGTGTTCACAAGACATTGAAACTATGAATTAGTTATCCAGGGGTAGCTCCTGCTAAGTTACCAGGAGGCAGGGACTGTTTCAAGCGACAGTGGACTTGACTGGCCAGGTGTCCGGTGAGCTTAAAGCAGGGACGGCCTTTGTCCTCCAGGGGCAGGTAGCTCAGCAACACCAGCTGCAAAGCGCTTAGAGAGAAACAGGTTAGGCTGTGGGATGAGAGGGCACCCAGTGAACTTCAGTTCTCTCCTGAGGTGTTGTGAGGAATTGCTGAGGTGAGGGAGCGTAATGGGAGAAAAAAGGGTCAACTCAATTTTATATATATATATATATATATATATATATATATATATATATATATATATATATATATATATATATATATATATATATTCTCTACTGAAAAGGTCCCTCTTAGGACAGGCCCTCATCTCCAGTGTCACTGTTATTAAAAGGTTTGCCCTATTTTTAAAGAGCAGACGATTATTTATTCTGGGAGCAAGGGCTCTGAATGGGGTTCAATGGTGAGCACACGACCCTTCCCTGCAGCATTGCAAACCTGTTCTGTAAATTAGTTTCACTTTTCTGGTAGACAAACAGGATCCATCTTGTCTTCTCAATTCACTACTTAACAGTATGTTGACTCCAGCGTTTTTACTTTCAGACCTCCTCCTATAACAGTACTACTGCAAAAAAAAAAAAAAATACAGAAGTTATTGTAAATGCAGAGATTTCCTAGAAAAAATGATTTAAAATAATTTCTAAAAGAAGCTGAAAAGAGATTTGAAACTTACCACGAAAAGGGAATTTAAGGTGCAAACACTTTTATTGGAAGTACTGCAGGGTTACTCACTCGTGCTTCCTTCTCCTCTTAAGGAATGCAGCAACAAAAGCCCCCCCCTCCACCCCCACCCCCCGCCAAACGCTTACCAAAGACCAATTTGTCATTTTGCAGTTTTGCAGAAAATGCTTTTCCGATGAATTACGTTTTAATCGCATTTAAATCTACTACATCGCATGCCTTGAACGTTTTTGCTAAACAACTACTGAAGGAAATAAAGCTTCAATAAATGAGACATACTTCAAACCCGACCAGTAAAAACGAAAAAAAAGGATGCCAGTAAAATCCACCCCCCACCATGGCTACATATTCAAAGAGATGATGACCAAGTGGACTGGTGTGCAGACAGAGACCCCTTCAAATAAATAAGGTTGACCCTGAGGTTCATCACAATTCAAAAGCTTTTCTCCAGATGTATAGAAAGATGGTCACGCTTTAAAATAATGGCTGCTAATTCCTAATGAATAGCACCCGGGTATCTTGAGCACTTCCCCTGGAGTTCTGAACTCATTCCTTTGGAATTCAGCCCTGTTACTTCATGGCAGTTGAATGGCCTGTATTGATTTCATGTTTCTTTGTAACACATTATCTTGATCACATGTACTCTATAAGGCATGTATGAACGGAGGGTTCATGAGACGTACTCATCCATGCGCGCATATATGCCTTATATATATGATCAACTTGTTTGATCTGGGGCATCCCTCCTTTCCATTACCCTGCACGCTCGAAAGTTGACAGTAAATCAGATTGAAATGAAAAGAAACGAGATTCACACAGGGAGCGGTGCATCCTGGGGCTTGGGGAGGCTTCAGGGACTGTTTCAATACATCACATGAGGGATGAGCAATGATGTATGTACTTTAGATTATTATTAAATTGTAATCTCTTTTTAAATCTTGCAAGTGCGTACAGTCCCTCCAATAGAAATGTAGGAATGTGCTGCCACTCAGTAGTTGGGGCAGGTTTAAAGTTTTCAGAACTAATCAATGATAGATACAAGTCAGGAAGGCGGGACATTGCCCAACTGCATTTGGAAAGTGTTATTTTGTTTTTTGTGTGAGTTATTTAATCGATTATTTTTCATGGGGAAAGGAGTCAAGTCAACATGAACTGAGTAACCACTTCCAGTGTTTTTCCAGTGTTTATTAGATATACACCGAGAAGGGATCATTAGTAATTATCCAGTTATTACAATATAATTAGGAGGCTATTAATGTACTGTAATATAAAGGGTTAGCAACATTTCTAATACAGCTGATTCAAAATGCTATTGTCAGACACTAAGAGGCCATTGATTGTATAGTTTCAATAAACAAACTTCACCAAGGCTCCTATTGGCAGCATAGCACAGAAGCATGTCATCGAATGATTGCTTGAAATCACACTCAGAAACAGCCCTGACTTTTTAATTTATTATTTACACATTGTGGTGAAATTGAATTTTGTAAATAAAATTCACTAACACTTTACATTGTATCTCTAATTACTGTGTGTTTACATAATAGTTACTTAGTAAATACATGCTTTTTTGGAACCCCGCTACTCACTCTTTAACCTGTAAATCTGTTAGTAATATATATATAAGAACACAATTGTATCAGACAAGGGTTAGAGTTAGGGTTAGGGTTAAGACTTGGGTATATCCATGGGCACCAAACTCTACTGTAAGATGGGGAGGATGAAACGTGTGGCAATTTAGGAAAATAAGGCGTGACGTGACGACAAATTCTTCTAAACACAGATGGCGAGTATTGAAATGGCAGCGATAAGAAATGTTCTTAATGTACCTAATGATAATCCCAGTAATTTTGCCCCTTTCAACACCCCCCCCCACACACACACACACACACACACACACACACACACCACACACACACACACACACACACACACACACACACACACACACACACACACACACACACCACACACACACACACACACACACACACACACAGACACCCCCCCACACACACTTGTTTATTGCCTAAATGACCAGTATTCCCTGGCCACCTGTATATCAGGGACAGTATAGTTTAATTTATCATGCCTTTGCACAGAAAAAGCACAGCACTGTACTTCCTTAATTGAGTCCTTGCAGTGTTAACCAGGGATAACGTGTGAAACTGGTAGGCTTGGAAACACTGTTTTATTGTTAAAATTCGGTATAATACTTGTAAATGGCGCCGGTCGTTTTGGATTTTACAGCAGAACGATGCTTAAATTCCCTTTGCTACCAACTAATTCACAACTTCTATCTGCAGCTGCAGGTTTCTAAGGAGCGGAACAAATACATGTACTGTCCCCCCCCACTACGAAGAGTGGGTGGGACTTGACCCGCTCATCACCGCCCTGATCTGAGCCTATGGGTATATCATGCAAAAAGATGTACATATTAAGTAACTATGTATAGTAACATTGTAATGATGTGTAATTACACATGTATTTACTATTATGTAAATGTCCAGTAATTAGAGACCCTAAATGTAAAGTGTGACTAGTTATTCAGATCAAGCAGCTACTTCAATGCTGCACTTCCACTTATCTTTGAGATGTATCTGAATTTGACCAAACTTTCGAGTAATGAAAACACGTCAGTCACAGCAAAAGCAGTGCTTGGTACTCAACGGCGTGCCACTGCCTGAAGCTTTTAAGAGTTCTTTTAAAGAAAAAACATTTTAAACAACTAAACAACTACCATCACTTGCTTCAAAGAGCAATGCCTGATTGCATAACAATACTTTTGTGTTGATTTTTCCTTTTATTTATTCAGTTTGCTTGCATTATGTGTTGCAATAAATTATTCGTTTGAATGTGTGCTTATTGTACCATTTTAAAATATATATATTTAAAAAGCTGCAAATAAATAAATGAGACTCCTACATGCAGCTTAATTACTTCTTCATATTTCTGTAACATAAGCAGTTAGACAAAAGAATGGTTCAGATGTAACACAGGGGTAACTACTTGTGAACAGAGGCTAATGCCTTCATCAAGCATTTAGGCCTTAAAAGCAGCCCACACACTAAATGTGTCTGAATTTGGCCTGGGACCAAACTTTCGAGTAACGGAACTGAAGTATTACTTACTGTAAAAGAATGAAAAACAATGACAGTAATTTGTTTAAAGAACTTTTTTTGTTTTGGAGTTTAATTTCCACTTGAACACTCTTGAAGCAGCACACAAAGGGAAAGCCCCGGCTAGTAGAAAACCACAGGAGAAAAAAAAGAATGGCTTCCAGCAGCTTGTAGCCAGGAGACCGGCCACAGTATGAGTTTCGTGAGAAAAGCAGCGACAGACAACAGTGGTCTTGAGAAATCGAGCCTCTTGCTGTAAATGACGTCGGCATGGCGACTGCGTCACCTGGGGAGGTGGGCAACTTCCTGTTTCCTCTTTCGCTCAGGCAGGCTGTTTCTGTTTCTGTAGAAGCCTGACAGCGGAGTCTGAAGAGGAACCCCCCTGCAGGCTCCACTCTGTACACTGCATGAGTGCGAGACACTTCTCAGGAATTCATCATTTCCGTCAAGCAAAATAAAGGAACTTATGCGTGAGAAACACTTGAGTTTGAATAGTTTATAATGCATCTATATTTGTGTTGTAAAGGGTGTTACACATAGCATTTAGGTTTATTATTATTATTATTATTATTATTATTATTATTATTATTATTATTATTATTATTATTAATAATAATAATAATAATAATAATAATAAATAATAATAATAATAATAATAATAATAATTCATCAGCACTTGGGACCAGACTTATGATCTTGTTATCTGTTTAATTCTGTAATATGTTCTGTATGACTCTCAACTGTGGCTGCTGCTTAGATCTATATTTACCATGCTTGCTTGCTGCAGGGAAGCACATTAGAAATGCACTGAACATCGAACAAGAAAACAACAACAGACAATCACACAGGACCCACATTAATGATATTAAACAGGCAAGGAATACAACATCATGAAATCCCGATTAGATTTTGTTCATGACTGTCTTTAGTTGTGACTGCCAAGACTGGTACCACTGTTAATATGCTATCTCTAGCAGTCTTGGCTTTTGCAGAAACACTGGAACCTAATGAATGTATATTTTATACAGGACAGGGACTGGGGTTTAAGCTCTGTATTTACTGTTGAAATGTCCTTCAGCATGCCGGAGGGACAGCCATGTGAGTAAGTAGCTGGGCTGCATTAATTGGGAGGCAAGTGCAAAGAGATGCAGGGTTGTGGCCAGGCTACATTGGTTTATTTACCCTGGCCACCTGTATATCAGGGACTGGTTGGTTTCCTAGTCCATCCAACCTGCGAATCAAGTGTGTGTTTTAGTTCCTGACCGAGCCTTATAGGAACAGCGTTTGCATTTGCATTTTGTTCTTATTTTTGTTTGATAACACAAGAGTGTAACCCTGCACTGAAAATCATATTGTGTGTGACTCCTGCCTGCCTGTCTTACCTGTCTTACCTTTCACAGCTGCTGAAATGAAGAATACATATCATATCCCACCCAGTTCTTCTGCATTGGCTCTGCATTGGGATCCAAATGTTTTTATCGCTGTTGGTAAAGGCTTGCAGCTTGATAGTAGACCTTGCAGAAAAGTCTTGGTTGCACACTGATCATATAACTTATATTTATAAGAACATGACCACTACACATTAATTATTACAACTTATTTCATTTTATTATTAAAAACAAAAGCAGCACACAAACAGACAGCTGACAACAACATGTTTTGACATACTTGTGTCTTTGTCAGGAGGATAGTGTGTGCTATTCAGAAACAACCCATATTTATGCATCTCCTTTCTTAATTAAATGATTATTCAATTAGTAGACTGAATTACACAAGCTTAAAAAAAAGTTGTATATATAAATAGCAATGCATCTATTACAAAACACAATAAACTTCCAATACAAGAAATAGTCATGCATGCAAACTGAATAATCAAAAATCTTGATTATAATGCAAAGTATGCTTATCTAATCATATAAATCAAAAATGCACAATCATAATACTCCATTTATCACTTCAATAAAGAAACTTTGATCATCGCAACACCTCACAGCATGATTTCCTATCTATCAGCAATTAAGTCAGTTTGTCTGAAAACTTGATTTCTATAAAAAAAGCACGTATTATTATATTATATTTCACAAATAACCTGAGGGCTATTGTTACCGACAGGGGGCTATAATGCCTGAAGCCATAGGTAACATGTTCTATTGCAGCCCTAGTAAAGTTACCTTGTGACTGTCCTTCCACAGTCAGCACCCTTACATTCTAGTGAAGTTTGTTAATGCATGGTTTGTTACCCCTCGCTGGTGATGCATATCCCCTGTGAAAGGGATAGAATGGAGGCTTGTGTGGAAGTCCACATGTCTCACTTCATAGTGTTACATGCACGTTATCTGGGGAAGGGATGGGACATTCCGACTCGGTCTTTCTTCCTACCGTATTCTTAGGGTTAATTGAACCAATTAAACCTCCATCTAGGTCCAAAGTAGTTAAATACTTAACTGGGTAAACGTGGGCCTGGATTCAGTTTAAATTAGGTTGGCTCCCTCATTATAAAGAATGACAGCGGTATTGACTATGATTTACTCAGGCCCTGGTGTTGAATGCTTTTGTGTTTGTATGGCACTAGCATTCTTTTTAAATGACTATGTCTCCTAATATATTTAAGATTAAAATATTGTTCTGTACATGATGTTAGAACTGTCCAGAAAACAAAACGAATGGTGCAAACACAACTGGGATATCTGTGGCAGTACTCTTATAACAGTGGATCACAGTAAGTTTGCTCTGTAGTTTTGCAGTTTCCCCATGGTTACACCTGCATTTTTGCCATGTTTTACCAATGCACCTATGCTTTACCAATGATATAACACTTTACTATGGGGAACACTATTCCACCCTTAGTTAAGTTACAGAGCAGCCTGCGGATAGCTGATGCCCAGCTGTGTGCTATTCTCTTTTTAAACCAGCTCGTCATCATATTGCCTGCCGTTTCGTGAATGCATGGCCTCACGTAATTCCCTTCCTGTTTTTCTTAGAACGGCTTGTGTGTGTTGTTTTTTTGATTGAATCACGCTTCCCACATATCCTGACTTACTGGACCAAGTCACTGATTACATGCTGCTGTATTTCTGTGAAACATGCAGGAGTACTGCCCTGCCAAATTCCAGTGCCCGAAGAGAGCGTTCTGTAACTAGAAAGATTACAAAATCCTACTGAAACTAAAGAACTACAGTACTACCACAGCACTTTGATACTATTTATATCATTCAAATGTATCCAATAAAGGGCCAGGGAGTCAGCCAGGGTGTCCTCGGCTCACCGCAACCCCTGTGTTCTGGCCAGGCGCTGATGGGCTTGCCTGTAAGCTGCCCAGGGGCTGTGTTGTCTTCCAATGCTGTAGCTCTGAGGTGGCTGCATGGTGGGCCTGCAGTGTGTAAAAGAAGCTGACGGCACACTCTTCAGAGGACAGCATGTGTTCGTCTTCGCCGCTCCTGAGTCAGCGTGAGGGTGGTAGCGGTGAGCTAAGCCTAAAACTGGCTATTCCAAATTGGGGAGAAAATGATAAAAAACAATTGCCGAGTACTAAATAAATAAAAAAAAATGTATCCAATAATAAATACATGATGTAATACATTCCTGTTTGTGTCTTAGCTAAACGGTAACACTTTACATTAAGTGTCTCTAATTACCGTGTATTTCCATAGTAGTTACATAGTAAACACACAGGTACGTACCTATAATTACAATGTTATTATGCATAGTTACAATGTACTTAATGTGGACAGCTTTTTGAACAATTGTGACAGAGAGCGAATGAATCCGAATCAACAATCTCCCTCCCGACCTGTGAGGGCGCTGTACAACAGGAACTGAGTGCCTCATACTGAATGGTTGGGAAGTTCATTCCAGGGTCAGTCGGAAGCCGGCCATTCAGGAAGGGCGCAGAGTCACGGTACCAGGAGTCATCGCCGTAGTAGGGTCAGCGAAGTGTCAGTCACGAATTGAAGGAGACGTGACTATCAGAGTGGGCTGGTCTTAGGGTACTTTAAGGGGACGTGACGCTGTAATCGGTTCCTTTGTTGTGGTTAATGAGAGGAAGCGAGGACTGTGAGATTGTGAGTGGTTTTGTAACTGGGTATATTTGTCTTTGCCAGATGGCTAATACAAATCTGAGAGCTGCTGCTTCAAGCCAGCGATAAGCCTGTAAACAAACGAGCACCACTGTTTAAATCACCACACCTGTACCTAGCGCATGCTCTGTCCAGAGACGTGTCTGTATCTGTGTTGTGTGTCTGTGTTTTGTACTGTTATTTTGGGACTGCAACCCCTTGGTTTATACGCTGGCAATACCCATAGTTGGGTAGAGCCAGCATTATTATTTCATATGTTCAAGGCGACCATTACAAAGAAAATAAAAGATCTTGAATTGTTAACTTTGTGTTTGTCGTTGTCTGGAGCACCTGCATCACCCCTACACCTATGCACTGCCACCCACACATTCACAATGATATATGTAAGTACACAAGTGTATCAGAAATGGATTAGGGTTAGGTTTAGAGTTAAGGTTAGGGTTAGGGTTAGGATTAGGGTTAGGGTTAGGGTCAGGGTCAGGGTCAGGGTCAGGGTTAGGGTCAGGGTTAGGTTTAGGGTTAAGGATAGGGATAAGGTTAGAGTTAGGGATGGGGATAGGGTTAGGGATATATCATGCAAACATTTTACACATTAAGTACATTGTAACTATGCATAATAACCTTGTGATTATGTGTAAGTACACATGTATTTACTGAGTAATAAGTGCTTTTGGCTTTCCTTACTTGTTCAGTGCTACCTATGTTATATCATAGGATAACAGGAGCTGGAATTCTGATTGCAGTGTTCCTATAACAAACTATAACATGTGATGTAAATAGAACACACTGTGAACACTCACTGAGTGCAGTAGTTATTTAAATAACAAACTCCATCTTCTCAGATGTTGTATGTGTTTTTCAGTCATCCCCACTCATGTCATTCACAGGGTAGGCTTGTTGAAACAGGCTCATGTGGCGGTGACCTTCCAAGCAGCTTTGCTTCCCCATTGCATTCGATTTGGCAAAGTTGCAATTATGAGAAGTCCCTCTGGTGCACTGAGAAAGGCAGCAGAATTTCCAGAGGCTCCAGGGAATCAATGGGTGCTATTCATGTACAGATGGACACTTTCATTTTGAATTTACCAGTACAGATAAGGGGTTAACTCGAGCAGGTGGGAAAGTCTGCCTGACTCAGAGGTGGAGAGTTGCTTTATTCCAGTAAAATGAGAAACAGTGGGGAAGTCCTGAGGAAGAACAGAACAAAACCTTTCAATTTCACACAACCCCACCTATCGGAAACCTGATCTATCTATCTATCGATCTATCTATCGATCTATCTACCTCTCTATATATAGAAATATATCAAAATTGTTTGTGTGTCTGTGTGTGTGTGTGTGTGTGTGTGTGTGTGTGTATATATATATATATATATATATATATATATATATATATATATATATATTTTTTTTAATGAACAAGAAGTGATAACCCTAAATGTAACAGATTATTTAAGATGAATTTTTTGGAACACCTAAAAGTTTTGAATTTTCTGATCTCAAACAACAAACAGGAATATACTGAGTCAGTAGTTCTTCGAGTCCATGAAGGACCATCATGATTTACAATCAATTCAGTAACTCACTGGTAATCCAATGTAAGGACCTAAGCACTGGAGTAAGATGTTGAAAATAACGATTGTGAGAAAGCAGTCTGGCAAGCGAAGCCTTCTGAGTTCAGTGCAGTAATCAAGACGAGATGTAATGAATGCATGATTCATTGCTAATGTGCTGATCGAAGCTACTGCTACACAGTGCTATGCACACTATCTGACCTTAGAGGTCACTGTTGAGTGGATCTGGGATCTACAGTGACAGAAATGTATAGTCAAAGATTACATTCACTTACGTGCCATTTATATACTGTAGAAGAAGAAGAAGAAGAAGAAGAAGAAGAAGAAGAAGAAGAAGAAGAAGAAGAAGAAGAAGAAGAACCTTTTTTATTTTTAAAGCAGAAGCAGGCCCTTTTGTGGTTTTCCATGTCTTTCAGTGTTTAATTACCCCCGTAGAGACTGGGGATGCAAGTAGTAAGTAAAGCTACTGTTGTGTAGTAATATGTGTAGTCTGTCTAAGTAGTAGCACATGAGAAGTGGATTGTGTCAGTGCAACCCATGCCTTCAAGTGTGTGACTGTGCTTATAAAATGCCTTACAATTATTACTTAACACAAAAAAAGACCCAACACCTTTTAATCTTTAAATGATGTTTTATTGAATGTGTAAGCTTATTACTGCTGAATGAATTGATCATTTACTTTGTAGATACGCAAATGTGTTTATTTAATAATATACTGCAGTTTGAATGTCTTGTCTTTTTTTTCTGAAAAGGAAAACATTTGAAATAAAACAGCCTACTTGTATGTTTTATACACAGTGGCATGTCAGTTTGAAA